>NW_012098588.1:418237-423815 GCF_000951045.1 Mandrillus leucophaeus | reverse complement strand
AGAGAGAGATTTACCTAGAATACAGGACAGTTAAAATAGGCAGGAAGAAACATAGTTCTTGTTTATCTATGACCACAATGACATGCTCAATTTTCTGAGAAAGAGAGCAAGGTTGACTTCACTGGCAAGTATACACATTTTATTTATGGAACACATTTGTGTCTCCTTTCATATGATCATAAGTTAGGCCTGAAAACCCAAGTAGGAAACTTGACCCTCTTTACCTTTCCATTAAGTATGCAGTAAAATGGGGGAAAGAAAGGGGAAACTGTCTTAAGTCCTTCTTTCTGGATCTCATCTTAGTACTTCTTGTCTTTTCAGTAATGAAAGCGGACCCCAAAGAAGATGACCCCTCTATCTTCAAATGAATCCCCCTGGAAAAATGGCTCTCTAATGCATAGTTCTATTCATCTTTCCTAGGTTAAAAATCATTTTATATCTGAAGTCGAAAAGTCTTACCTAATGACTGTGATACCTTCATCTGCAGAGTAGAAAGGGTATGCAACAGAAAGGAAAGGATATGTAGCATCAGCTCATTACTAGGTTGCTTTATTATTATATTTCTTTCCAAGCTTTCACTTTTAGAGGGCCTCTTAATTATTGTTACTTTGTCATATGACCTTGGTAACTTTCTGGATCCAACCTTGGCAAGGATTTTTTAAAGCAACATTTTAGCTATAATTATTTATTTCATATTTACATATTTTATATGAAAGGTTGTATCTTCACATATTACAAAACTACCTGGAAAATAGAAGAGACAAATACTAGCTTTCTCATTCCTATCAACCAAAAGCAGCAGTTGCTTTAGTATATTTTTTACTCCAGTGTATTGTTCACATGCATCATGTGTTTCATATTTGTGTTGTAATAAGTATATATGGAGTTATGCTTTTATTTCATATTCTAATACTTAAAACATCTTTTATTATCATCACTTCATATACTTCATTTTTATTTATATATAACATTTCATCATGGAAGCATATAAACTCATCCCTATTATTGGATATTTACATTCTTCCTGTTGAATTGCTATCATAAATAATGCTGCTGAGAATGCCTTTTATGACCATATCTAAATGCTTCTATTTGGCTTTTAAGGGGTTGTAATCTGATATTGTTACTGATTTGTAAAACCTACCTGTTGCTCTGGATTACATAAATGGACTCAAATGTTCTCTTGTCTTAACTCCCTTTCTCTGGCTATAGCGAGGCACACACTGACCCTTGTTTCACTGGTATCATTCCAATATGTCACTTTTCATGTCGTTGATTATCAAGACAAAGATGTTTTCTTTGATTATTTCATTCTTGATGATTTCATTTCCTTCAGTGTTAGTCCTCCATCTTTATTCTTTTACAAAATCATTTGGCTATTGTAGGGCCTTTACATGTTTGCGTAAATTTTATAATCTGCTTGTCAGTTTTGCTTAAAATAGTTCTGTTGGAATTATTATATGAATTACATTAAATTTATAAGTCAATTTGAAGAGGATTAACATTTTAACAATGTTGAGTCTTCTGATACATGAACTCTTTATTCATTGTATTTGTATATATATGCATGCGTGTATATATATGCATGTGTGTATATATATGTGTGTGTATATACATATGTATATACACATATTTTCTTAAGTCTTTTTTATTGTTTTAAGTGTGTAGGTCTTAAAGTCCTTTTATAAAATGTATCCCTAACAATACTATACTTTTGATGCTAGTCATTGGCATAAGTCTTTTGATTTCAGTTTCTGTTTACTTGTCAAGATGAAGAAATAGCATTGATATTTGTACTTTGATTTTGTGACCTGAAACCTTGCTATTCTCACTTATTAGATTTTTTTCTGTATTCAATTGTATCTTCTTGTATAATGTTGCTGCAAATAAAGATACCTTTTTTTTTTCCTATTCTGGATGACTTTTATTAGTATTTCTTACCTTACTGTACTCATTAGAACTTTGAATATAATGTTGAATGGAAGTGGTGAGAGCAGACATTTTAGCCATCCTCTTGATCTTTGGGGGAAAGCATTCAGCCTTTCCTTTTTAATTATAAGGGGTATTTACCATACATGTCCTGAATCAGGATGAGAAAGTTCACACGTATTCTTTAAGAGTTTTTGTGAACAATGCATATTGGATTTTGTCAAATATTTTCTGTGCATCTATTGAAATAATCATATATATTTTTCTTGTTTAGTTTGTTAATATGGTGAGTACATTCACTGACTTTTGAATGTTAAGTAAGCCTTGCATATCTGAAATAACGGCCGAGTGGTTATGAAGTGCTATCCTTTTGATATATTGTCAGATCCCATTTGGTAAAATTTTGCTGAAAATTTGCTAAAATAGAAGAGTCATTTCTTCTCTGTGCATGGAGGATACTGGTCTGTAGCATTGTGCTTTTTTGTAGTTTTCTTTGCTTAGTTTTGCTTTGGTATCAGAGTAATACTGGATGTATAGAGTGAATTCGCAACTATGTTCCCGTTTATTTTCTGGAAGATGTTTTGTAGAATTGGTATTATTTCTTCCTTAAATATTTGGTAAAATTTACTAGAGATTCCATAGGTGTCTGGAGTTTCTTTGTGGGAAGATTTTAACGTGACATTCCATTTTATTAATATATAGAGTTAGTCAGTGCATCTCTTTGTTCTTGAGAGAGCATTGATAGTTTGTGTCTTTAATGGATTTTTTGGGCTGCCATAACAAAGTACCACAACCTGGGTAACCTAAACAAGACGGATGTATCGTCTTGCAGTTCTGGAGGCTGGAAGTCTAAAATCAAGGTTTTGCAAGGCCGTGGTCTCTCTGACTCTCATAGAGGAATCTTTCTTGCCTCTTCCTAGCTCTGCTGGTTTGCTGACAATCCTTGACATTCCAGTCCCTGGTTTGTAGATGTGTCGTTCTGACCCTCCGTAGTTATTTATGTGGTATCTCTGCATGCCTTCGTAGAATTTTCTCTATGAGTGTATCTGTGTCCAAATTTCCCTTTTATAAGGATACCAGCTATACTGAATTAGGGCCCATCCTAATGGCCTAATTTTAACTTGATTTACTCTGTAATAACTCTATTTCCAACGAAGGTCATATTCTGCGGTACTGGGGATTAGAACTTCAATGTATCTTTTTCTGGAAGGTGCAAACAAAGTCAACTCAAAATAGTGTCTTTCAAGAAATATCTTCATTTTATCTAAGTTGTTCATTTATTGACCTACACTTATTTAAAAGATTCTCCTATTTTACTGTTAATATCTACTATTTCTAGTAATGTTAAGTCTATTATTCCTGATATTAATCATTTGTCTTCTCTGTCTTTTTCTTTATTCAGTATGGTTTGCCTCTTTTCTTTTTCATTGATTTCCTCTCTCATATTAGTTCCTTTTTTTTCCAATTAATTTTCACTTATCTTGCTTTTCATTTTGTATTTACCTAAGATAGAAGCTTCCTCATCCATGAGTGGTGGATTTCAAGATCCCCACTGGAAACCTGGACCTGCAGATAGTACCAAAGCCTATATATACTATATTTTTTCCTGTACATACACTGTGGCTGTAACTTTTGCAGTTGAAGATACAACAGCAAAACTAGGACAAACTTATTTTTCTTCTTCACAATTTCACGGATAAAAGATTCATTTGTAGCGTAGATCTTAGTAACATCAGCATACAATTTTTTTTCTTTCCTTAAGTCAAGAACTTTAACCTTTTTACTTAAAGGAAACATTCTTTTGTTTTCTCTTTGGCATAGCAGAATTGCCAGCATCACTTTTCTTGCCCTTTGGGGCCATCGTTAAGTAAAATAAGAGGGACTTGAACACAAACACTGTGACACTGCCGCAGCTGATCTGATAAGCACTTTCATTTTCCTTCTGCCTCAAGTTCTTTGAGATTTATTGTAGTGTGGGTCTGATTGTGATGATTTATTTCAGCTCTTGTATGTATGAAAAAAGCTTTCTTTTCCTTTCAGTACTCTAAAAATGTTGCTTAATTCTCTTCTCGCTTGCGTTGTTTTTAACAAGAACTCTGCTTCTAGTCTTATGTTTATTCCTTTGTACCTGAATGCCCTTTTTCTGTGACTGATTTTAAGATTTTTTTCATGATTACTGTTGTCCAGTACTTTTCACACACCATGGTGTACACTTTCCATGTTTCTTTTGCTTGAGTTTTGTTGAGACTCTTGGGTATGTGGACTATAGTACATTTCATCATCTTTGGAAAATGCTTGGCTATTATTTTTATTTTATTTCTGTGTTCCCTTCTCTTCTGTGTGAGCTCCACTCATACGTATTAGTTTACCTGAATTTGTCCTAAAATTTACCATATGTTTTTTAAAAAATTATTTTTGTTCTATGTTTAATTTCAGACACTTTCCGTTGCAATGTCTTCAGGGTCACAAATATTTTCTTCTCTAGTGCCTAGTCTTCCATTAACATATCATCCAGTGAATTTTTCATCTCATGTATTTTAATTTATATATCTAGAGAATTTATTTGGATCACTATACCTTCCATATGTCTCTTTACCTTTCTGAGCTTACTGAATATAGTCACAGTACTATTTTAATATCTTTATTAAGATCAAAATTCGTTTCAGTTCTGATTCACTTTCTATTGGCTTACCTTTCTTCTTGATAGGAGTATTTTCTTACCTCACTGCATGGTTGGTAATCTTAATTGAATGCAGGCATTGTGGATTTTATTTTCTTTGGTGTTGGTTATTTTCATAACCCTCTAAATATTATTGATTTTGGTTTTGAGATGCAGTAACATTATGTGGGAATAACTTTACCCTTTGGATTTTGCTTTGAAGATTTATTAGCAAACCCAGGGACTGCTTAGCCTAACACAAGCTTTTGTCCCTTTGTGAGGCAATATCCTTGTGCATATTCTAAATAGATCTCACTAAATCTTGAGGTTTTCTCTTCTGGCTTTTGAGAATAGGCACTACTTCCGGCTCTGTGTATATTAGAGGCACCGTTATCTCTAATACTGTAAGGTGTTTCTTTCCTGGAGCCCAGCCATAGGTTTTCTGAGGTTTTTAAAATTCGTACTTTGAATATCTCCAGAGTGTTGTCTGTGTGAAGTTTTCATTCCAGTTATATGCCCTGGAAGTTCTAGCCACTTTTCTCTACCTGCACTCTCAGCTTCATTTTTCAACTTAGGAATATGCAAGGCTTTGTCCAGGTTCTCCCTCTTTTGGTCACACCCTACAAATTCAGTCAAGGCAGTAAATGTGGGTAAACATGGGATTCACTTTGTTTATTTACTTAATCTTAAGGATTGCTGTCTTTCCTTGCCTGATAGCTAGTGTCTTTAAAAGCATTTTTCAATTAATTTGGTCCATATTCTGGTTGTTTCAGTCAGTAGGGTAAGCCCAGCCCCAATCGTTTTGTTGTTACTTATAGATATAAATTTTATTTAAAAAAAAAAACAAAAAACTTTTTTTCTGTTACTTACAGATATAGACTTTATTTTAAAAAAACACCTTTTTGCTTCAAAATATATTGATTACTAGAGACAAAAATATTTAAATATAATCAATAAAAATCAATATTTAAATATTATCAATATAATCAG
>NW_012098588.1:414972-417352 GCF_000951045.1 Mandrillus leucophaeus | reverse complement strand
AGTGAAATATATGATTCAATATTGTATTATGCAAAATGAAATTACAAATATGTGTCATCTTTAAACTTTGTGACACCATAAAGTTTTGTCAATTTATTTACAACAATTACAATACATTACCTAGTACCTCCTATTTATTATGAATTATAAATATAAAATAAATTTTAATGATTCATTTTATATAGGAAAAAAACAAGTAAGGGTTAACTCGTATTTTTGTGTCCTGAGACTACAAATCATTACTTACCTAGGGATTATTTGTAGGACAACAGTTACTTTTCCAGAGCTTACCATATGTATTTTTCTTGTCTTAGTATCACGAAATTCAATCTGTCTCTTGTAAAATATTATGTTAGCAAATGAGAAGCTAAATAAGAAATCTAAAGTTATCCTAAAGCAGGGCCCACATTTGAATATTAATATATTAGTGTGTATCTTAGACTCTTCCTCACCTTGAATTTTCTTTGTGGATGTTTTATTTTTAAAACTCTGTATGAATATGATATTGACAAAATAAGTGAGATATTGTATTTAGCCAAGGGTTCCCCATCACCTATGATGAAAATCTAGCTAAACATTTATGAAAAAGGATACAGAGATTATTAAATATTCCTTAGGCACCTATGAACATGTGCTTTCAAAGTTGCATTAACTGTCTCAGATACACACCTCCAGCTACAATGAAGAGTTAGTTTCTCTTTCTTCTTTTATAATATGTAGTTAGAAATTTTTGAGCAGCCAATTAATCTCAAAAAATTCATAGAGATTGTCTTAGGATACATAATAAAATGATGAATTCATTTCCCAACAGCTGTTTTAAAAAGACATATACTTTTAGGAACAATGGCCTAGTCTAATCTCATTTAAGATAAATTTCAGGTTCTATTATTTCAAGTGTTATGTTCATCACATTTTTCTATATTTTAAATGATAAAATGTGCCCTAGAGGAAAACTATGTTTCCCAGTCAAGTAAGACAGGCCAGGCTTTTGAATTAAACTGTTACTGTTAATATTTTCCACATAAATTTATTATAAATAATGACTCATTTTCTTTAGAATTAAGGAGCTGTAATGCAGCTCCATTTGTCTTCCCAGATAATATTCTTTCTCTTGCTTTGCATCCTTAGTCCCCAGGCTATAAAGAGACACTACCTAATAAATTTTTATTTGGTAATCCTAAAATCTTCTGAAATAGTACAAAATATATTCATATTTTCAGTGAAGGTTTAGGATACATATGTATACATGGATTTATTTTTTCTGGGCTATACATAACTAATATTTCCTCTGCTATCTATGTTAAAGATGGTAAACATTATCTAGATGGCCTGACATAACTAAATCTAGGTGTTGTAAAGTTGACTAAAATAAAATTTCTTTGTATTTTACCTACCTCCCTGACTTAAGATAGAAATCTCTAGTTGGCTGATATTAGCAGGTGTATTCTTGACCTCAGCATTTCATATTGTGATGCGTTAGCAGTGCTGAGAGTGCAGTTGATGCAACATTTTGGGAGAAAATGGAAAGCCAGCTGGTTTTGTGGTGAGGTTTTGGATTGAGGCACAGTCTTGACAGTAAGAGTAAGGTGTAGTGGTAGACGGTGTTTTAGCTGCCACTGACAACCTAGACTCCCACATCTGTGCATCATAATAATGCTAACGTTGAGGGTGAGAGAACTTTGTACAATCTTCTCTGCAATTTGCCCAAGTGTAATGACTTCCCTTCCATTAATGGAGGGGCATTATCTTACACCAAATGTAATTTTTAGAGACATTTTTTTTTTCCAGGAAGCAATTACACACTTTTTTTTTGTTGTTAATTTCATCTCTGTGATCATTTCCATCTGTGTCTTGTATCTATCTTGTAAACCAAATTCGTTTTAAAATTAAGTGATTACAAAGCTTTCACCCCACCTATCAGCTCCTGTTCCCCGGTAACTCTGCCAACCCAAACTGACTTCTGTGTTTTTCTTAGTGGTAGCAGTCTCCCAGTGCTAAAAGTGGAAATCACAAATAAAATCTGACCGTTTCTTTCTGATTACCCCTGTAATAAATTAACCAACATGTTGTCAAATTCCTTCAAAGATTTTTTTTTTCTCAAAAATTTCTTATGTCTATCCCTTCCTTTATATTACAATTGCCACAGGCATAGTTCAGAATCTTAATACTTTGTAGTCAGAATACTGCAATGTATCTATTCTGGTCCTCCCTCACACCCACCGACCTGTAAAATTCCCTTTTTTTTTTGGATCTCTTCCTTCTCTTGACTGTAAATTTAATTACAGACTTCTGAAATGCTATCGTTGTTCATCTTCTCATTAAAAAATTCTAGTACACATCATGTTGCCTGATAAGACCTATGATATTCCATATCACATAT
>NW_012098588.1:412250-414922 GCF_000951045.1 Mandrillus leucophaeus | reverse complement strand
CCTATGAACATGTGCTTTCAAAGTTGCATTAACTGTCTCAGATACACACCTCCAGCTACAATGAAGAGTTAGTTTCTCTTTCTTCTTTTATAATATGTAGTTAGAAATTTTTGAGCAGCCAATTAATCTCAAAAAATTCATAGAGATTGTCTTAGGATACATAATAAAATGATGAATTCATTTCCCAACAGCTGTTTTAAAAAGACATATACTTTTAGGAACAATGGCCTAGTATAATCTCATTTAAGATAAATTTCAGGTTCTATTATTTCAAGTGTTATGTTCATCACATTTTTCTATATTTTAAATGATAAAATGTGCCCTAGAGGAAAACTATGTTTCCCAGTTAAGTAAGACAGGCCAGGCTTTTGAATTAAACTGTTACTGTTAATATTTTCCACATAAATTTATTATAAATAATGACTCATTTTCTTTAGAATTAAGGAGCTGTAATGCAGCTCCATTTGTCTTCCCAGATAATATTCTTTCTCTTGCTTTGCATCCTTAGTCCCCAGGCTATAAAGAGACACTACCTAATAAATTTTTATTTGGTAATCCTAAAATCTTCTGAAATAGTACAAAATATATTCATATTTTCAGTGAAGGTTTAGGATACATATGTATACATGGATTTATTTTTTCTGGGCTATACATAACTAATATTTCCTCTGCTATCTATGTTAAAGATGGTAAACATTATCTAGATGGCCTGACATAACTAAATCTAGGTGTTGTAAAGTTGACTAAAATAAAATTTCTTTGTATTTTACCTACCTCCCTGACTTAAGATAGAAATCTCTAGTTGGCTGATATTAGCAGGTGTATTCTTGACCTCAGCATTTCATATTGTGATGCGTTAGCAGTGCTGAGAGTGCAGTTGATGCAACATTTTGGGAGAAAATGGAAAGCCAGCTGGTTTTGTGGTGAGGTTTTGGATTGAGGCACAGTCTTGACAGTAAGAGTAAGGTGTAGTGGTAGACGGTGTTTTAGCTGCCACTGACAACCTAGACTCCCACATCTGTGCATCATAATAATGCTAACGTTGAGGGTGAGAGAACTTTGTACAATCTTCTCTGCAATTTGCCCAAGTGTAATGACTTCCCTTCCATTAATGGAGGGGCATTATCTTACACCAAATGTAATTTTTAGAGACATTTTTTTTTTCCAGGAAGCAATTACACACTTTTTTTTTGTTGTTAATTTCATCTCTGTGATCATTTCCATCTGTGTCTTGTATCTATCTTGTAAACCAAATTCGTTTTAAAATTAAGTGATTACAAAGCTTTCACCCCACCTATCAGCTCCTGTTCCCCGATAACTCTGCCAACCCAAACTGACTTCTGTGTTTTTCTTAGTGGTAGCAGTCTCCCAGTGCTAAAAGTGGAAATCACAAATAAAATCTGACCGTTTCTTTCTGATTACCCCTGTAATAAATTAACCAACATGTTGTCAAATTCCTTCAAAGATTTTTTTTTTCTCAAAAATTTCTTATGTCTATCCCTTCCTTTATATTACAATTGCCACAGGCATAGTTCAGAATCTTAATACTTTGTAGTCAGAATACTGCAATGTATCTATTCTGGTCCTCCCTCACACCCACCGACCTGTAAAATTCCCTTTTTTTTTTGGATCTCTTCCTTCTCTTGACTGTAAATTTAATTACAGACTTCTGAAATGCTATCGTTGTTCATCTTCTCATTAAAAAATTCTAGTACACATCATGTTGCCTGATAAGACCTATGATATTCCATATCACATATGCCATAATTTCTCCTAAACCTCACATTTGTCAACCAACTTAAAAGCCTCGTAACATGAGAAACCAAACCCAAACCAAACCAAATCAAAATCTGTATCATTCACTGGACACACCTTATATATATCTGTCTCCTGCCAGTGCTACACACGATGTAAACAAACAATGTTTATAAGTTTAACATTGTAGTATTCAAATGAAAACAAAAGGTCAGACAGAAAAATAGTGTTTACATCTTCTGATATTCTACCTTGTTTTTTTTTGCCATAAGTACATTTTTGAAGACTCTGAACTTCATGTGTATGCTGTCAGCATATAGAATTCTAATGTGGAAATCGTGACAAATGATGTTTATGTTGTAATAAGATGTTAAACTGAATTGCAAACAGTGGAATCGTGTTTTTTTGAGCATCTTTGAGACGTATCTCTACCAGCCAATTTAGGTTTCTTTTGTAAGTTTTTAATCCTGACTGAAAAAAATTTTTAATGCCAAAAATCTCTTTTAGGATAAAAATAGGCATCTGAAGTCTTAAGTAGAAACAATAGTTTGCAATAAATTTCAGAATCTCTAAACCCCCAAATATGTTCCCATATCAACACTGTAATTGAATCTATTTAATTCTCATTCGTAAATTCTATAAAAAAATTGCTAGTGAAAGCATTGTTTAATTGTTTAAATATTAGATTAAATGGAAATCACATTCAGAGTCCATATTTTAATTTTAAATATATAAATTATTAAACATTTATGATACTTATAATGATCTCTCAACATCATTTATTCACCACAAATTAATTTTAGTTAAAAACATTAAAAACAAAATTTATTTTTGTATTTAAAACATGATAAAATCCTCAGATATAAATAAATGATAAAATGTTATGTGTTTTTATTTGTGATATTTTAATAAAATAA
>NW_012098588.1:409400-411695 GCF_000951045.1 Mandrillus leucophaeus | reverse complement strand
TTAGTTTGCTGAGAATGATGGTTTCCAGCTTTATCCATGTCCCTGCAAAGGACATGAACTCATCCTTTTTATGGCTGCATAATATCATACAGTATACATGTGCCACATTTTCTTTATCCAGTCTACCGTTGATTGGCATTTGTGTTGGTTCCAAGTCTTTACTATTGTAAACAGTGCTGCAATAAACATACGTGTGCATGTGTCTTTATAGTAGAATGATTTATAATCCTGTGAGTATACACCCAGTAATAGGATTGCTAAATCAAGTGGTATTTCTGGTTCTAGATCCTTGAGGAATTGCCACACTGTCTTTGGCAATGGTTGAACTAATCTACACTCCCATCAACAATTTCTCCACATCTTCTCCAGCATCTGTTGTTTCCTGACTTTTTAATGATTGCTATTCTAACTGGCTAGAGATGGTTTCTCATTGTGGTTTTGATTTGCATTTCTCTAATGACCAGTGATGATGAGCATTTTTTCATGTTTGTTGGCCACATAAATGTCTTCTTTTGAGAAGTGTCTCTTCATATCCTTTGCTCACTTTTTGATGGAGTTGTTTTTTTTTTCTTGTAAATTTGTTTAAGTTATTTGCAGATTCTTGATATTAGCCCTTTGTCAGATGGATAGATTGCAAAATTTTCTTGCATTCTGTAGGTTGCCTGTTCACTCTGATGATAATTTTTTTTGGTGTACTGAAGCTCTTCAGTTTAATTAGATCCCATTTGTCAATTTTGACTTTTGTTGCCATTGCTTTTGGAGTTTCAGTTATAAAGTCTTGGCCCATGCCTATGTCCTGAATGGTATTGCCTAGGTTTTGTTCTAGGGTTTTATGGTTTTAGGTCTTATGTGTAAGTCTTTAATCCATCTTAAGTTAATTTTTGGATAAGGTGTGAGGAAGGGATCTAGTTTCAGTTTTCTGCATATGCCTAGCCAGTTTTCCCAACACCATTTATTAAATAGGGAATCCTTTTCCCATTGCTGGTTTTTGTCCAGTTTGTCAAAGAACAGATGGTTGCAGATGTGTGGCATTATTTCTGAGGCTTCTGTTCCATTCCATTGGTCTGTATATCTATTTTGGTACGAGTATCATGCTGTTTTGGTTTCTGTAGCCTTTTAGTATAGTTTGAAGTCAGGGAACGTGATGCCTCCAGCTTTGTTTTTTTTTTTTTTGCTTAGGATTGTCTTAGCTGTAGAGGCTTTTTTTGTTGTTGTTCCATATGAAATTTAAAGTTGTTTTTTCTAATTCTGTGAAGAAAGTCAATGGTAGCCTGATGGGGATACCACTGAATCTATGAATTACTTTGGGCAGTATGGCTATTTTTATAATATTGATTCTTCCAATCCATGAGCATGGAATGTTTTTCAATTTGTTTGAGTCTTCTCTTATATCCTTGAGCAGTAGTTTGTAGTTCTCCTTGAAGACGTGCTTCACTTCCTTTGTAAGCTGCATTGCTAGGTATTTTATTCTCTTTCTAGCGATTGTAAATGAGAGTTCACTCATGATTTGGCTCTCTGTTTATCTACTATTGGTGTATAGGAATGCTTGTAATTTTTGCCCATTGATTTTGTATCCTAAGACTTTGCTGAAGTTGCTTATCAGCTTAATGAGATTTGGGGCTGAGATGATGGGGTTTTCTAAATATACAATCATGTCATCTGCAAACAGAGACAATTTAATTCCTCTTTTCCTATTTGAATAGCCTTTATTTCTTTCTCTTGCCTGATTGCCCTGGCCAGAACTTCCAATACTATGTTGAATAGGAGTGGTGAGAGAGGACATCCTTGTCTTCTGCTGGTTTTCCAAGGGAATGCTTCCAGCTTTTGCCCATTCAGTGTGATACTGGCTGTGAGTTTGACATAAATACCTCTTATTATTTTGAGATACGTTCCATCAATACCTAGTTTATGGAGTGTTTTTAGCATAAAGGGGTGTTGAATTTTATCGAGTGCCTTTTCTGCATCTATTGAGATAATCATATGGTTTTTGTCATTGGTTCTGTTTATATGATGGATTATATTGATTGATTTGCATATGTCGAACCAGCTTTTCGTCCCAGGGATGAAGCCAACTTGATCGTGGTGGATAAGCTTTTTGATGTGCTGTTGGATTTGGTTTGCCAGTATTTTATTGAGAATTTCTGCATTGATGTTCATCAGGAATATAGGCCTGGAAATTTTTTTGTGTGTGCGTCTCTGCCAGGTTTTGGGATCAGGATGATACTGGTCTCATAAAATTAGTTAGGGAGGAGTCCCTCTTTTTCTATTGTTTGGAATAGTTTCAGAAAAAAATGG
>NW_012098588.1:356780-409325 GCF_000951045.1 Mandrillus leucophaeus | reverse complement strand
TTATCAATTACTACTTCAATTTCAGAGCTTGTTATTGGTCTATTCAGAGATGCGACTTCTTCTTGGTTTAGTCTTGAGAGGGTGCATGTGTCCAGGAATGTATTCATTTCTTCTAGATTTTCTGGTTTATTTGCATAGAGGTGTTTATAGTATTCTCTGATGGTAGTTTGTATTTTTGTCAGATCAGTGGTGATATCCCCGTTATCATTTTTTGGTGTGTCTATTTGATTCTTCTCTCTTTTTTCTTTATTTGTCTGGCTAGTGCTGTATTTGTTTTTGTTAATTTTTTCAAAACTTCCTGGATTCACTGATTTTTTGAAGGGTTTTCTTGTGTCTCTGTCTCTTTAGTTTTGCTCTGATCTTAGTTATTCCTTGTGTGCTGCTAACTTTTGAATTTGTTTGTTCTTGCTTCACTAGTTCTTTTAGTTGTGCTATTAGAGTGTTGATTTTAGATCTTTCCTGCTTTCTCTTTGAGCATTTAGTGCTATAAATTTCCTTCTAAACACTGCTTTAACTGTGTCCCAGAGATTCTGTTACATTGTGTCTTTGTTCTCATTGGTTTCAAAGAACTTATTTATTTCTAGTTTAATTTCATTATTTACCCAGTAGCCACTTAGTGGCAAGTTATTCGGTTTTCATGTAGTTGTGCAGTTTTGAGTGAGTTTCTTAATCCTGAGTTCTAATTTGATTTCACTGTGGTCTGAGTGACTGTTTGTTATGATTGCTATTCTTTTTCATTTGCTGATGAGTGTTTTACTTCCAATTATGTGGTCAATTTTAGAATAAGGGCAATGTGGTGCTGAGAAGAAAATACATTCTTTTGATTTGGGGTGGAGAGTTCTGTAGATGTGTATTAGGTCCACTTGGTCCAGAGCTGAGTTCAAGTCCTGAATATCCTTGGTAATTTTCCGTCTCATTGATCTGCCTAATATTGACAGTGGGATGTTAAAGTCTCCCACTATTATTGTGTGCAAGTCTAAGTCTCTTTGTAGGTTTCTAAGAACTTGTTTTATGAATCTGGTTGCTCCTGTATTGGGTACACATATATTTAGGATAATTAGCTCTTCTTGTTATATTGATCCCTTTACCATTATGTAATGCCCTTCTTTGTCTTTTTGATCTTTGTTAGTTTAAAGTCTGTGTTATCAGAGACTAGGATTGCAACCCTGCCTTTTTTTTTTTTTAATTTATTTTTTTTGCTTTCCATTTGCTTCGTAGATCTTCCTCCGTCCCTTTATTGTGAGCCTATCTGTGTCTTTGAACGTGAGATGGGTCTCCTAAATACAGCACACTGATTTGTTTTGACTTTTTGTCCAATTTGTCATTCTGTGTTATGTTCTTGCAGTGGCTGGTACTGGGTTTTGCTATCGTATTTAGTGCTTCCTTCAGAGATCTTGTAAGGCAGGCCTGGTGGTGACAAAATCTCTCGGCATTTGCTTGTCTGTAAAGAATTTTATTTCTCCTTTGCTATGAAGCTAATTTTGCAGGATATGAAATTCTGGGTTGAATATTCTTTTCTTTAAGAATGTTGAATATTGGCTCCCACTCTCTTCTGGCTTGCATGGTTTCTGCTGAGATCCACTGTTAGTCTGATGGGCTTCCGTTTGTGAGTACCCCAATCTTTCTCTCTGGCTGCCCTTAACATTTTTTCCTTCATTTCAATCTTGGTGAATCTGACGATTATGTGCCTTGGGGTTGCTCTTCTTGAGAAGTATGTCTGTGGTGTTTCCTGTATTTCCTGAATTTGAATGTTGGCCTGCCTTGCTAGTTTGGGGAAGCTCTCCTGAATAATATACTGAAGAGTGTTTTCCAACTTGGTTCTATTCTCCCCATCACTTTCAGGTACACCAATCAAATGTAGGTTTGGTCTTTTCACATAGTCCCATATTTCTTGGATGCCTTGTTCATTCCTTTCATTCTTTTTTGTCTCATCTTGTCTTCATGCTTTATTTCATTAAGTTGATCTTCAATCTCTGATATCCTTTCTTCCACTTGATCAATTCAGCTATTGATACTTGTGTATGCTTCATGAAGTTCTCTTGTGGTGTTTTTTAGCTCCATCAGGTCATTTATGTTCTTCTCTAAACTGGTTATTCCAGTTAGCAATTTGTGTAACCTTTGTTCAAGGTTCTTAGCTTCCTTGTATTGGGTTAGAACATGCTCCTTAAGCTCAGGGAAGTTTGTTATTACTCACCTTCTGATCCCTACTCTTGTCAATTTGTCAAACTCATTCTCTGTCCAGTTTTGTTCCCTTGCTGGTGAGGAGTTGTGATAACTTGGAGGAGAAGAAGCATTCTGGTTTTGGAATTTTCCAGCCTTTTTGCACTGTTTTTCTCCTCGACTTCATGAATTTATCTATCTTGGGCCTTTGATGTTGGTGACCTTCAGATAAGATTTCTGTGTGGGCATCCTTTTTGTTGATGTTGATGGTATTCCTTTCTGTTTGTAAGTTTTCCTTCTTATAGTCAGGCCCCTCTGCTGCAGGTCTGCTGGAGTTTGCTGGAGGTCCACTCCAGACCAGTGGAGGTTGCAAAACAGCAAATATTGCTTACTGCTTCTTCCTCTGAAAGCTTCACCCCAGATGGGCACCCACCAGATGCCAGTGGGAGCTGTCCTATATGAGGTGTCTGTTGACCTCTGCTGGGAGGTGTCTCCCAGTCAGGAGCCACAGGGGTCAGGGACCCACTTGAGGAGGCAGTCTGTCCCTTAGCAGAGCTTGAGTGTTGTGCTGGGAGATCCACTGCTCTATTCAGAACTGGCAGGCAGGAACGCTTAGGTCTGCTGAAGCTGCACCCACAGCCACCCTTTCCCCCAGGTGTCTGTCCTAGAGCAATGGGAGTTTTATCTATAAGTCCCAGACTGAGGCTGATCCCTTTCTTTCAGAGATGCCCTGCCCAGAGAGGAGGAATCTAGAGAGGCAGTCTGGCTACAGTGACTTTGTGGAGCTGCAGTGGGCTCTGCCTAGTTCGAACTTCCTGGCAGCTTTGTGTACATTGTGAGAGGAAAACCACCTACCCAAGCCTCAGTAAAGGCACATGTCCCTCCCCCCACCAAGCTCAAGTGTCCCAGGTTGACTTCAGAGTGCTGTGCTAGCAGTGAGAATTTCAAGCCAGTGGATCTTAGCTTCCTGGGCTCCATAGGGGTGGATTCCGCTGAGCTAGACCACTTGGCTCCTTGGCTTCATCCCCCTTTCCAGGGGAGTACATGGTTCTGTCTCACTGGAATTCCAGGTGCCACCAGGATATGAAAAGAAAGTCCTGCAGCGAGTTCGGTGTCTGCCCAAAGGCCACCCAGTTTTGTGCTTCCAACCCAGAGATCTGGTGGTGTAGGCACCTGAGGGAATCACCTGGTCTGTGGGTTGTGAAGACTGGGAAAAGCATAGTATCTAGGCCAGAATGCACCATTCCTCAAGGCACAGTCCCTCATGGCTTCCCTTGGCTATGGGAGAGATTTCCCCGACCCCTTGTGCTTCCCAGATGAGGCAACACCCCACCCTGCTTTGGCTTTCCCTCTGTGGGCTGCACCCACTGTCTAACCATTCCTAATGAGATATGGTGTGTACATCAGTTGGAAATGCAGAAATTACTCACCTTCTGCGTTGATCTCGCTGGAAGCTGCACGCCAGAGCCACTCTTATTCAGCCATCTTGCCAGCCACTCCTTGAAATTAGGTTTCTTAACAAAACTGACAGAAAGTAGAATCCTTCCATTAGATCTACGGTGCAAGCTCAGCTCCAGATTGTCTTCTGAGCTGGAGCCAACTGGAACAGATATGGAACCACTATTAATGACTGCTGTCTCATTCTATGTGGATTCCTGTTTAGAACACCATTAAGTATGGAGTGTTTTCTATTTGCCTTACAGCTCACATGGAACTTGGGGTATGAACAGTGGAGTTTTGACCAAAAATTTTAAGCCATATATGAGATCTATTCTTTTCTACTCCTTTAAACAACAGATCTGATGTCTATTACCATAAATTATTATTGCCTATTTAAAATCTTTATGTAGTTGAAATCATTCAGTGTGAACTCCTTAGTGTCTAGACTATTTTCCTCAATAGGTTTTAGATATTCGTCTGTGTAGCTGCATGAATCAAAATTCTGTTCATATTTTAATACCAAGGGGTATTACATAGCATGAACATATCACAATGAACTTATTCAATTTAAGTGGCTGATGGACAATTAAGTGATGTCTTATTTTGGTTAATGTGAGTAAATGTAATAAAACAATCACATCCAAGTCTACTTGTGATAGCTGGGTCTTAGAGAACATAAAAAATAAGTTAAAAACAAAAGACATTCTTGAATTATAGAACTACAAATACCACCTGCTTTATTTGTGTACACCAGAAAGAGATGTTATACAGTAAATATCATCTGATGTTATTATGTGTACTGGTAATAATGGCTCCAGATTACCATTGGTTAAGACTGTAGAAAATAATAGTAGTTTTATAACAATGCGATAATAATAACTATATTGCTTCTGAAGAATGTGAGCTAT
Source organism: Mandrillus leucophaeus (assembly GCF_000951045.1). NCBI lineage: Eukaryota > Metazoa > Chordata > Mammalia > Primates > Cercopithecidae > Mandrillus > Mandrillus leucophaeus. The sequence goes on along the minus strand of NW_012098588.1, from coordinate 404,817 downwards.
CACTTTTGTTTTGAGAATATGTGGTGGAGAGGAGAATGCTTAACTTCTCTCCTCTGATCCCTCTACTTTAACATTCATTCCCCATACTGTACTACAACTTTCTGATGCAATGTAGTGACTGGTGATAACTTCAAATGTTATCTTTCCTAGCAGTATTTTTATTTTTGAAAATGTTTAAAATAGATGGCAAAAATTAAATTACAGGCATACCACAGAGATTCTGTTCCAGACACTACAACAAAGTGAATATTGAAACAAGATAAACCACATGAATATTTTGGTTGATCAGTATATAAATGTTATGTTTATACTACACTGCAGTCTATTAAGAGTGCAGCAGACTTATGTCTGAAAAAAGTATATGCCTTAGTTAAAAATATCATATTACTAAAAAATGCTAACGATCATCTGAGCCTTTAATGAGTCATAATTTTTGCTGCTGGAGGGTCTTGCCTTGATCTTGATGGCAGCTGAATGGTCAGGGTGGTGGTTGCTGAAGGTTGAGGTGGCTGTAGCAATTTCTTAAAATAAGATAACAATGAAGTTTGCAATGTGGATTGACTCTCTTTTCATGAATAATTTATTTGTAGCGCGTGATGCTATTTGATAGCATTTTACCTATAGTAGTTCTTTCCAAATTGGAATAATACTCTCAAACACAACTGTTGCTTTATCAACTAAGTTTATTTAACATTCAAAATTCTTTCTTATCATTTCAGCAATGTCCACAGCATCTTCACAAAGAGTAGATTCCATTTTAAGAAATCATATTTATTTGCTCATTGTACCAGTCCATTTTCATACTACTGATAAAGACGTACCTGAGACTGAGGAATTTACAAACGAAAAGGGTTTATTAGACTTACAGATCCACGTGGTTGGGGAGGCCTCAAAATCATGGCAGAAGGCAGGGAGAGGAGCAAGTCATATCTTATTTGGATGGCAGCAGGCAAAGATAGAGCTTGTGCAGGGAATCTCCTCTTTATAAAACCATCAGATTTCGTGAGATCCAATCACCATCACTAGAACAGCAGGAGAAAAATTCACCCTCATAATCCAATTATCTTTCACTGGATCCCTCCCATGACATATGAGGATTGTTGGAGCTACAATTCAAGATGAGATTTGGGTAGGGACACGGCCAAATCATATCATTTCACCCCTGGCCCCTCCCAAATTTCATGTCCTCATATTTCAAACCCAATCCTGCCTTCATAAGAGTCCCCAAAAGTCTTAACTCATTTTAGCATTAACCCAGAAGTCCACAATTTAAAGTCTCATCTGAGACAAGGCAATTACCTTCTGCCTAGCAGCCTATAAAATCAAAAGCAAGCTAGTTACTTCCTAGATACAATGGAGGTACAGGTATTGGGTAAATATACTCACTCCAGATGGGAGAAACTGGCCAAAGCAAAGGGGGTACAGGGCCCATGCAAGTTCAAACTCCAGCGGGGCAGTCAAATCTTAAAGCTCCAAAAAGATCTCCTTTGACTCTACGTCTCACATCCAGGTCGTGCTGATGCAAGAGACAGGTTCCCATAGTCTGGGGAAGGTCCACCCCTGTGGCTTTGCAGAGTACAGGCTCCCTCCTGGCTGCCTTCACAATCTGGCATTGAGTGTCTGTGGCTTTTTCAGGTGCACAATGCAAGCTGTCAGTGAATCTACCATTCTAGGGTCTGGAGGACGGTGGATCTCCTCTCACAGCTCCACTAGGTGGTGGTCCAGTAGGGACTCTGTGTTGGGGCTCCCACCCTACATTTCCCTTCTACACTGCCCTAGCAGGGGATCTTCATGAGGACCCCGCCCCTAGAGGAAACTTCTGCCTAGGCGTCCAGGTATTTCCATACATCTTCTGAAATTTCGGTGGAAGTTTCTAAACCTCAATTTTTAACTTTGCGCACCTGCAGGCTCAATACCACATGGTAGGTACCAAGGATTGAGGATTCCACCCTCTGAAGTCATGGCTCAAGATCTACATTGACCCCTTTTAGCCATAGCTTAAGTGGCTGGGATGTGGGGCACCAAGTCCTTAGGCTACATACAGCACGGGGACTCTGGGCCTGGCCCACAGAAACACGTTTTTCTCCTAGGCCTCTGGGCCTGTAATAGGAGGGGCTGCTGTGAAGACCTCTGACATACTTGGAGACATTTTCCCCATTGTCTTGAGGATTAACAGTTGGCTCCTCATTACTTTTACAAATTTCTATAGTTGGCTTGAATTTCTCCTCGGAAAATGGGATTTTCTTTTCTATGACATTGTCCAGCTGCAAATTTTCTGAACTTTTATTCTCTACTTCTCTTATAAAACTTATTTCCTTTAACAGCACCCAAGTCACATCTTGAATGCTTTGCTACTTAGAAATTTATTCCACCAGCATGCCCTAATTCCTCTCCCTCAAGTTCAAAATTTCACAAATCTCTAGGGCAGGGGCAAAATGTCACCAGTATCTTTGCTAAAACATGACCAGAGTCACCTTTGTTCCAGTTTCCAACAATTTTCTCATCTCCATTGAGACTACCTCAGCCTGGATTTTATTGTCCATATTGCTATCAGCATTTTGAGCAAAGCCATTCAAGAAGTCTCTAGTGAGTTCTAAACTGTCCCACATTTTCCTGTCTTCTTCTGAGCCCTCCAAACTGTTTCAACCACTGCCTGTTACTCAAGTGACTCCAACGTCACTTCCACATTTTTGGGTATCTTTACAGCAGCACCCCACTGCTGGTTCCAATGTGTTGTATTAGTCCATTTTCATCCTGCTGATAAAGACATACCTGAGACTGAACAATTTACAAAAGAAAGAGGTTTATTGGACTTACTGTTCCATATGGCTGGGGAGGTCTTACAATCATGGTGGAAGGCAAGGAGGAGCAAGTCATATTTTACATGCATGGCAGCAGGCAAAGAGAGAGAGAGCTTGTGCAGGGGATCTCCTTGTTATAAAACCATCAGATCTCATGAGACCCAATCACCATCACAAGAAAAGCAGGATAAAAACCTGTCCTCATGACCAAATTACCTCCCACTGGTCCCTCCGTGGCACGTTGGGGTTGTGGGAGTTATGCTTAAAGATGAGATTCGGGTGGGACACAGCCAAACCATATCACTCAGCCATCAGAAATAATTTCTTAGCTGTTAAACTTTTATTATAAAATTGCAGCATTTCAGTCACATTGTCAGACTCCACTTCTAATTCTGTTTCTCTTGCTATTTCTCCCACATCTGCAGTTACTTTCTCCACTGAAGTGTTGAACTGCTTCCTCACAGTCATCCATGAGGTTTGGAATCGACTTTTAATTTTCTGTTAATGTTGGTATTTCTACCTTCTCTCATGAATCTCAACTGTTCTTAATGACATCTGGAATGCTACGTTCTTTCCAGGGGTTTTATACTTTTCTTTGTGCAGGTCCATCAGAGGAATCATTATCAACGGTAGCTATAGTCTTATAAAACATATTTCTTAAGTAATAAGACTTGAAATTTGAAATTACCCCTTGTTCCATGGGCTACAGAATGCATGTTGTATTGACAGGCATAAAAAAAACATTCACCCCTTTGTATATCTCTGTGAGAACTCTTGAGTGACTAGGTGTGTTGCCAATGAACAGTAATATTTTCAGTGGAGACTGTTTTTCTCAGCAGTTGGTCTCAACGGTGAGTTGAATATATTTGGTAAACCATACTGTAACAGATGTGCTGTCATCCAGGCATTGTTATTTCATTTATAAAGGACAGGCAGAATCAATTTAGCATAATTAGTATGGACCCTAAGATTTCTCAGATTGTAAATTAGCACTGGCTTCAACTTAGAGACACCAGTTGCACTTCATAAAATTGAAGAGTTTGAAGTCAAGGCTGGGGTGGTCTCAGATGGAGATAAGAAACTTGTTAGTAACTTGAGTAAAAGTCATTCTTGCTATGCTTTAGCAAAGAGACTGGAGGCATTTTGTCCCTGTCCTAGAGATCTGTGAAACTTTGAACTTGGGATTAATAATTTAGGGTATCTGGCAGAAGAAATTTCTAAGCAACAAAGTGTCAAGATGTGAACTGGCTGCTTCTAAAAGTATATTCTTGTATGTATGTGCAAAGAAATGATCTGAAACTGTAAATTATATTTAACATGGAAGCAGAACACAGGTGTTTGGAAAATTTGTAGCCCAACCATGTAGTAGAAAAGATAAACACATTATTTGGGGAAGAATTTATGCTGGCTGAAGAAGTTTGCATAAGTAAAGGGGAGCAAAAACAATGGCAGAAATGCCTGGAAGGCACTTCAGAGAACTTCAGGACAGTCCCTATCATCACAGGCCCAGAGGCCTAGGAGGACAGAGTGGTTTTGTGGGCTGGGCCCAGGGCTCCACTCTCTGATGCTGCATCAGGACACTACTCGCTGTGTCCCAGCCACTCCAGCTTCAGCGTAGCTAACAGGGCACTAGATATGCCCCTAGCCACACTATTCTGGAGGGTGTGAGCCACAAGTTTCCACTGTAGGTGTGCAGAGGGCAAATTTTGAGGCTTGGGAACCTCTGCATAGATTTCAGAGGATGTATGGAAACACCTGAATGCCCAGGCAGAAGTGTGCTGCAGGAGTGGAGTCCTCATGTAAACCTATAGTAAGGCAGTGTGGAGGGGAAATGTAGGACTGGAGCCCCCACACAGAGTCTCCTCTGGGGCACTGCCTAGTGGAGCTGTGAGAAGAGTATCACTGTCCTCCAGACCCTAAAATAGTAGATCCACCTATTGCTAGACATGGAGTCAAAGGAGATTATTTTGAAGTTTTAAGATTTAATGGCCTCCCTGCTAAGTTTTAGACTTGTGTGGGGCCTGTAGTCCCTCTGGGCCTATTTCTGCCTTTTGAAAAGGGTTTATTTACCTAATGTCTATAACCCCATTGTACCTTGGAAGGAACTAACTTTTTTATTTTACTGGGTCATAGGAAAAAGGGACTTGCCTTGTCTCAGATGTGACTTTGGACTGTGGACTTTTGAGTTAATGCTGAAATTAGTTAAGACATTGGAGAACTTTTGATAAAGGGTGTTGTATTTTGCAATGTGAAGAGAACATGAGATTTGGGAGGGGCCTGGAGTAGAATGATGTAGTTTGAATTTGTGTCCCCATCCAAATCTCAAGTCAAATTGTAATTCCCAGTATTGGAGGTAGAGCCTAAAGGGAGGTGAATGGATTATGGTGGCAGTTTCTAATGTTTCAGCACCATTCCCCAGTGCTGTCCCATGACAGAATTCTCCCAAGATCTACTTGTTTAAAAGTATGTAGCATCTCCTGCCCCTGCTCTATGTTCCTCCTGTTCTTAGCATGTAAGACATGTTTGCTTCCTTTTCACCCTCCTTCATGATTTTAAGTTTCCTGAGGCCTTCCCAGCTATGCTTCCTGTATAGCCTGCAGAACTGTGAGTCAATTAAACATATTTTTCTTATATACTACCCAGTCTCAGATAGTTCTTTATAGCAATGTGAGAATAAACTAATACACTTTCATCACTCAGCTCAGTCATTTCTAGCTTTTGATTTAAAGTGAGAGAAATGAAACTCTGTCATGCAAACTTAGAGGTCACTGTAGTGTTATTAGTTAGACTAATTTCAGTGTTGATCTGTCTCATGGAATAGAGAGGCCCAAAATGAGGGAGGGAGAGAGATGGTAGAACAGCTGGTCAGTGGGGCAGTCAGAACACACATAACATTCATCAATTAAGTTTGCCAGCTTATATGGGTGCAGTTGGTGATGTCCCAAAGCAATTACAATAGTAACATGAAGGATGGCTAATCACAGATCACCACAACAGATGTAACAATAATGAAAAGTTTGAAGTATTGTGAGGATTACCAAAATGTGACACAGAGACACAAAGTAATCACATGCTATTGGAAATAAAGTGCTGATACACTTATTCAATGCAGACTTGCCACAAATATCTAATTTTTAAGAAACTCACTATCTGTGAAGCATAATAAAGTGAAGCACACTAAAATGAGGTATGCCTGCATAAGATATGTTTAGAAGGAAAATACTTTCTCTTAATTACGACTATTGACCCTTAATTTCACTTTGTAAAGGCAATTATGCCCATCAGCTTTAGTATTAAATCCTCTATATTTCCATCCATGACATTTTACTAACATTAAAATATTGAGTAGCTTGAATATTTATATGACATGACTCAAAGATCAAAACAATCCGAAAAATAAATAACAAAATTAACCCTTCTCATTCATCACACCCTGTTCCAGTCCAGCAAAAGTGAACACATTTTTCAATTATCAAGTATTTTCCCAGAAAATGTTTAGGCATCATAAAATTTACCATCTTAATTATTTTTAAGTGTACATTTCAGTAACGTTAAGTACATTTACACTGTTGTACAATTAATCTATAGAACTACTTTTATCTTACAGAACTTAAATTTATTAATCAACTCTGCACTCACACACCCCTCCCAGACCTGGGTAACCACTCTCCTATTTTCTGTCTCTATGAGTTTGATTATTTATGTACTCATGCAACAGGAATCATTGATACAGTATTTGCCTTTTTGTTTCTGACTTATTTTATTTAGCATAATGTCCTTGCAGTTCATCTACGTTGCAGAATATATCAGAATTTTTCTCCTTCTTAAGGCTGAATAATATCCCACTGTATGTATATACCACATTTTTTCTATTCACGTATCCACTGATAGATGTTTGGGCTGTTTCCACCTTTTGGCTATGTAAATAACACCTCTGTGGCTACAGATATGCTGTTCTTAGGAAAGTGCCTCTCTTCCTAATTCTGCATGTATAGTCTCTTACCACACAGATGTATAGAGGAATGAGTTTGTGGTAGGAGATGTATAAGTGACAATCATTGCTCAAACTTGCCTGAATCAAAACCAACCTCATCAATGAACTGATTAATTTTCAGTTTTGTTATTATATATTACATATGGAAATTTTTCTCTGTTTCAAATGTAAAGATTGGGAAAGTATGTAATGTCATATTAACTTCTAACATTAGGGTTGACTAGAAGCATACAAAAGGCAAAACAATACATAACTAGAAGAATATAAAAGGCAAAACAATATATGTGTACTTGGCCACAGTTAAAGCAATCTAACAAATACAGTGTCCTCTTTTTTATTTTTAAAGTATTGCTTTGTATGTGATGCTTGTTTGTGTATATGGTGCGTATGATATTTCTCTAGTTTTATAGGAAGTTAAAACTTGATGTAGCACCAAAAAGCAACACTAAAAGAGCACTAATCTAGCAGCGGCAGGCAATGTTCTTTTAAAATATGTTAATTCTAATGCACAAAATCAGTTTCATTAAAAAACTTTCTCTTGTGAGTTATTTGTCTCTGAAAATTTCATTAAAATTAAGAGTAGCAAGAAAATAAAAAATCAAAATCTAATCTGAAATTTACTGCAGGGTGTTTTCTTTTAAAGCTATATATGTGTTTGTTATACGTTATAAAAAAAGAGAGAGATAGTGGCCTCCAGATACTGGGATACTAAAGTATGCCTATTAGGAAACTAATATATTGAAACATTGAAAATCTAATACTATTTTATTAGATTTGCTAATATGTACTTCAGTGGAATGCCCAAAAAGTTTGACAAGGGCAAAGTCAATACCAACCCATCCTTATTTATAATAATTTTATTCTTAAGACTCAATAGCCTTATAAAGTATGACATATGTTACAGATAACAAAACTAATGTATGATTAGACTGTAGAGACTCCTAGTAACCTGCCTACCATGTAGTCTCCCCCTTTGTTTTATTTAGAAAACTAAACTAAGATGTGGACATATCCCAGGTTATTAAGTTACATTTCTGAACAGAAATTTTTGGATTCTGCTTCCAAGAAACCACCTTATAAAGGGCTGACTGTTACAGTACTCTCCGCTTTTATGCTTGTCCCTTTCTCCTTGTGGCATCCTAGAGCATGGATCTGATGATTAGAGTTATAATGGCTGTTTCACGAAAATAAGGCAATCCTTGGGTTTGGAAACTTGTCACAAAGATTGTGGAACAGATAAAATGTGGTGGATTCCTGATAACTGCAGAGATTTCTTAGACACCATATTAGCACTGACCTGCTGTATCTGGAATCTTTTCACATGAAAGAAACATTTAACAATCTACTCTCTTTAAGAAAGTATTATTTGTTTTTATGTTGTTATTATTTTGTTGTTTTATAGAGATAAATTTAATAGTAACTGGCATAAAGTTTCATACCTGGAAATGTCTTTTGCAAGAACAAAACATCAATAGAATTGACTCAGTGGAGATGATAAGGCAAATACTAAGCAATCAATATTACAGGCTGGAGAGTTGATCACTTTCTTTATGTGATAGTAAAATGTTTGTTCAAACTGTTGGCTGCTGTATATTTGGAATCAGATAACATGCCAACCAAGGTTGCACTATTACTACCTGATCTACAATTGTAGACAATTTTAAAATGTAGTGTATACTCAATCTTGATGCTTTTGACTGACAAACTGAAGCTAGAATCAGTAGGGAAGTGAGCAGAGAACAGGAAGGCTTGAGAAATTTATCTGCCAATAGCTCGCAGTCTAATTTCACCGTGAGCTCATTAATTTGAAATGTAGCAGGGATGAAAAAGACAAATTCTACTGTATTCCAACCTGGTATATTCATCAATATTGGCTGTTAAGGGGCAGCATTAGTTAGAGATAACACTGCGGTCCAATGCGTGTAAGCAATTTTCTTAAGCGTCCTCTTACTACACAACTGCACACCGATAAAAGTTAGAATAAGGTATAACATTCCCACCTAGCCAGTTATTTCAAGTGGATTCAAAATAATCAATAGAAGTATGAAGAACACGAAAGTCAATAAGTGAAAGGCGAGAATGTTCAGTCTTCACAACTATATCTGGATGAGAAGTTTAGCTGTGGTTATTTACACATAGAATTGATTGGACAAAATACACCAGACAATTGCTAACGTTTACAAGTATTGTACAGCCACTGCTAAGACAGCTTTAATTTTCTTAAAGAGAATCCAAGATTCTCTGAACCTTAGCTGGAAGAGATGGGCAGGTCCTCCAAAAAGTATCTTTCCCTATGTACATATCAGATGTGACCATGGATGAAAACAGACATGTGGCCAGGCAGTGGCTCACGCCTGTAATCCCAGCTACTTGGGAGGCTGAGGCAGGAGAATCTCTTGAACTCGGGAGGCAGAGGTTGCAGTGAGCTGAGATCATACCACTGAACTCCAGCCTGGGCAACAAGAGAGAAACTCCATTTCAGAAAAAAAAAAAAAAGAAAGAAAACAGACATGGAAGAACTTCACAAAGAGCAAGACAGAAACCACAGAGGATAATAGGTAAGAAGGTTTGCCGCAGAAGGCAGGCACATGTACTACAGGATTTGTTAAGTGAGGACTTTCCTCCATGGGCAGGGAAGAGAGTACTTAGTCTTGCTTCTTTGATCAGGTACCCTATTTTCCAATTTCCCTTCTACAAATGAGAGTTTTTATTTCCGTTTCCTGATAATTTCCACCTCTGTATTGAAGGGCGTTGGTGGCATGTAACTTGTGAGTTTGTGTGAGTCTAAGCTGTATCTTTGAGGCCAAAATATTGTAGCCTCCAGATCCACTTAGACATTTACTAATGCTCATGGGTATCTGCAATGAACTTCATGGTTCTGAAGCAGGAAAGTTTCCCTGATCCCTTTGTGGAGGGGAGCTGGAGTGTACAGGTGCTAAAACTAGTCAGCCTCTTCTGTGCCAGCAGGGGCCAACTCCACTCGCTGGGGTCCCCCTGCATTCCACTCCCTGCAAGAGGGGGAGCACAGGTGACCCGGTTAGGACCTGGGGCGAGCACTTTTAGGTGCCAGCAGGAGCAAAATTCTGTGCAGCCCCGCAGCAGCCTGTAAGGGGGTGCCTGCAACCACTGAAGCCCCAGAGTGTTACGGTAAGTGCTCTTTTAGCTTTGCTATCTGCGGATGACTTAAGTGTTAACAGCTCAGTGGAGGGTCAGTGTGACAGCCTTTTGCAACTACACCAGAGCTCTTGACCAGCACTCGGTAGGAACGAGGTCACATAACAAATTAAAGATGGTAAATGTTGGGATTGTATTGCCAGTAAAAGTGGTTCTCAGTGGGAAGGGGAGCTAAAAAGGGGATGGAGTGGGAAGATAACCTTCCCCCAGAGTCTAACCATCCACAGCCTCACTCCTCTTGGAAGTAAGTGGTCAAGCTGTTCCTCTGAAGTCAATCTGCTTCTCTCCGACATCCAAACAACCATAGTCTCTAACGTCTCACTGCTTCTCCTCTTCCCCTGTCTCTCCTGGTGGAGCCTGGGGCTTTTGTGGTTTTGGAAAAGGCAAGATTCAAGCAGGAAAACAGGAATGCATGTTCTCCTTTTGGGCCACGGTTCCAGGCTTGAGGGTGAGGCACTCACTAGGGACTCACCCTCTTCTGCCCTGAATTTCCTTGCCTTCTGTCCCTATCAGTTCCATAGAAGAAATTCGGCTAACCTACTAAGAACTCAGATAAAAAAATACTTCCCAATTGGTTTGAAAGGAGGAGTTTGAATGCTTATATTTCTTTCATCTTACCTTATAATCTCCCTGTTTCTTTCTATAGATGCAGTTGTTATAATGATGCAAGAGTAGTGACCTACACTGGTACAAAATGTGAATGATTGCTATGGCCCTTACAAACTCATGTTGAAGGATTGCCATTGGGAATGGGATTCAGATAGTGCAACACCTAATCTTAAATTACAAAATGAATACAATACAAGCAGTAGTATCTCTTAATATAATTTACACTATATTGACATCTGTTTACGTGACACAACTAGTAAAATGAAGTGTTCAAATGAAAACAAAAAAGCACCCAATAATGATGCAGGTTAGTTAGAGCAGATATTAGATTCGTTTAATCCAAATATTTCATCACAAATTTCTTCTGTTAGTGAGATGCTTTATATCAGTCTTTTCTATAGATCATATTCAAGACCCTCTTCAAGGACAAATGGCAACACCAGGTGGAATTGATGATACCTTGTGTTCAAAATTCCATCTCTGAATTTGTGTATTAAAATCATAAATAGAAAAACTATGCAATATTAATGGCATATTATGCACTAGAATCACATGGTATACCATTATTGTACCATTTCTTTAATTACTTTTACTATTTTAAAAATCTATTTTATTGATTTTAAGTATTTTTCCACATCTATTTTTCTTTCTTCCTTTATCCTTCCTTTCTTTTCTTTTTATCCCAGTACGGTATTACTCAACGGTCTTCATTCTTTTCTTATCTTTTTATCCTTCTTGATGGACTAACACAGTAGCCAGTAATGTCACATGATTATTATAATTAAAATTGATATTTGTTCAAATTACGTAAAATTTAAAATAAACCTCCTCAGTTGCACTAATGCCCTTCAAGTGCTCAATAGCCACACATAGGTGAAGCCTATCTGAATGGATAACAGAAATGTAGGACATTTCCATGAATATAGAAGTTCTACTGGACAGTATACAAGAATGGTTTACCAAAAGGTGTGATAAAACAATAAGGAGAGGGATGAGCTAGGAGGAAAAGATTAGAGTAACTGATTTCAAATACATAGTAATGCCAGATACTTGATGTTTCTTTCTTCGATTAGAAGAAAAGAAAGAAGGACAGAGTGTGGATGTATATAAGGTAGTACCCCCTGATGAGGGTAAAACAATGTATACCACGGACTGATTTGTAATACTGATCAAATGAAAACAAAAATGAAATGCTCTTTGACTTGGGTTAGTTAAATAAAATATTTAATGTAAATGTACTAAAATATATTTTATCAATTACGATCATGCTTTTAAAGAATATTTAATGATCTGTGAAAATGTTATGTTAAGTGGAAATTCTAAGTTAGAATTTTAAAAGCATGATTCCAGATTTGTGCTATAAAATGCTCATGTATTTATATAGCTATAGATATAGACATTTGTACAAATATACATATTCTTACATTTTTATATAGATCTATAGACATTTTTGTGTGTGACTGTATGTGTGTATTTAGGATTAATATGTAGGTAGAAAGATGGAAGAGAGAAAGAGAAAAAGTAGCAGAGAATGAGTCTAATTATATAAAAGACATTGTGTAAGATGCATTATCTAATTTATCTCATTAACTATTTAAAACCTATGAAATAATGATATTCTCTTTTCTACAGATTGGGTAATTGGACTTAGATAAATTAAATACCTAATGTATAGTAAAAGCGAGTGTAAGCGGAAGAGCCAATGCTGGCTCACTGCAAAGGCTACCATAGAAATCAAATTGAAAGAAAATAATAGTCATACATACGTCCAAATGATTGCATTATATGGAGTTGAAAAAAATCTTACAGACCTTTCAACTCTACAATTGGTATGCATTTGTCTTAACTACCTGCAGGGGGAGCAATTGTAAAACGTTGCTAATCAAATGTACGTGTTCATAGTTTTCTATTTTATGACTCTGCCACTATTTATGGTCAATGATGTTCCATCTAAATTCTTGCTACTACCAACCTAAGACTACCACACATATCTGGGAATGTATAGGTATGTGAGTTATTCTAGTATGCCTAAGGATGGAATCGCTGAACAAGAATGTATTTACCTATTTAAGTTTCCTAGATAGTGTCATACACCATTTCAAAGAGCGCCGCTATTCCACACTCTCTGCAACTCTTCTCCATGCATTTACCAATCCAGTAGGGATCAAATATTATCTCTTCATTATAAATTTGCTTGTATGTGGTAACTAATAAATTTGCTTGTAATGTGATAACTAAGGTGTTTCTTAATAGGCATAATATTTATGCACGGCTTCTGTTCTGTTAATTGCCCATTTTGCTGTGACATCATTTTTGTGTGTTTTCAAGTAAATATAATATATTCGGCTATCAATCCTTTATTGATCACACATGGATCTTCTTGACTGTGTTTTTTTTAAGTTATTCACTGTCTTTTAATAAGTAGAAGTTTATTATTAATTATAGTGTAATCTAATATATCAAATCTTTTCTTTTTGATTAATATGTTTTTTGCATTTTGTTTAGAAAATCATTCCAAGACGGATATAAAAATATTTTCTTCTAGAAATAAATATTTTATAGATACATAGATATTCTCTTCTCAATTTTTTAAATTATTTTAGCTTCTTAATCAACAAAAATGAATTTTGTGAATTTATATGAGGTAGAAATTAAATGTGTCTTTTCCCCATATGGTTAACCATTTATTGAATCATTCCCATTTCTGTACTCTCTGTCCTGTTCCACTGGTCTTTATAATCACACTTTTAAAAGCACTATATCTTATTACAAAGAACGGATGTCTAATAGGAAAATCTTGCACATCCTTTTTTCTATTATGGGTATCTTGTCTTTTATTATCTTTGAAATTATTTCAAAATATTTCATTGTCTCTCCAAATATGTTTTCTTCTCAATTCTCTCATCTTCTCCTGGGATTCCAATTTCACAAAAATAATATTTGATATTGTCCCACTGTTCCTGAATGTTCTGTTCTATTTGGGGGGGGTAGGGGTAGGGGCTGTTTTTTTTGTATTTTTAAAATGACTACTTCATATTGTATTTCAGTTTAAATAATTTTTATTAGCTTATTATCAAAGCCACTGTTGTTTTTTTCCTAGACTGTACTGATTATACTGATAAGTACACTAAAGTGATTCTTCACCTGTATTTCTGGGTTTCTGCTCTGTAACATTTCCATTTGATTCTTTCTTACAGTTTTCATCCTCTGCTGAAATTACACGTTTGTTTTTGCATTGTATCCATTTTTTCTTTTGAAGTCTTTAACATATAAATCACAGTTAATTGAATTTACTGTGTGGTAATTTTAGTATTTGCATCATATGTGAGTCTGTTTCTGTTGATGATTTTGTCACTACTGTGTGCAGTTTTTCTTACTTTTCTGCATTTTTTTTTTTTTTGGTTGAAATTGGGAGATCCTGTGTATTACAGTAGAGATTGAAGTAAATTACATTTAAGTGAAATATAGGCAGAAATCCTCTTTCACTAGGGCATTAGCATAAGAAATTGAGTCTATCTAGTCTTAAATTGAACTGAGTTTGTTTTTCATTGTTGCTGCCATTACCCTCAGTGCACCACTGACTTCTAACTCCTAAAGCAATACCTAGTGCTTGGTATGCCTGCTAATTTGCTAGACTGCTTTTTCTCACTGTCCCTGCTCTACCCTTGGTTTTGGCCTTCACAAGGCACCTGTACCTCAGACAGGGTCTTTATTCATATCCTTGCACCTCCTGTGCAACTGGCAGCTTGCTGTTTCTGGTCACTTGATGTTTGCTCATCTGATGGTTAGACACGGGTTGCTTCTCTCATTGTGGCCATGACCCAATCTCAGGTCTCATGCTTCTGGATCTTGGGTCAGGTATTGGCTTCTTTGTGTGTATATGTGTTTCACATAATCTTGCCTCTCCATTAGTGGTAGGAGACCGCTAATTGTCTGAGCCTAAGATATAGTCAATCTTCTCTCTTAAGGGAAGATTTTTTTCCTAGTCTTTTTTTTTTCTTCTTAATAGATGGGTCTTGCTCTGTTGCCCAGGCTGTAGTGCTGTGGTGTGATCATGGCTGACTACAGCCTCTACCTCCCAGGCTCAAGTGATCCTCTCACATCAGCCTCCAAAGTAATTGGGACTATAGGTGTACACCACCACACCTGTGTTTTTGTTTATGTATTTTTTTAAAAAAATAGAGACTGAATCTTACTGTGTTGCCCAGCCTGGTCTTAAACTCATGGACTCCAGCAGTCCTCCTGCCTCGAACTCCTTCAGTGGTAGGATTACAGCTGTGAGTCACTGCCTCCTGCCTAATAAATCTTTACCTGCTTTTTGTGAGGGACAGGATTTATTGGTCTTCCCATGGGCTTAAGGCTTTTGCTATCTATGAGAGTGCATCTTGTCTGTTTTTACTATTTTTCCCACAGATAACAGCTACCTTCTCCCTTCAGTCTGTGACATCAAATCCTGTCCCCTCACTCCCATTCTATCCTAGTGTTTCTCCTAAGTGATGTCACTGTCTTTAGAGAAGAGCCTGAAAGTAGGTGAGAACTCCTCACAAGTGCATAGATCCCTGGAATTTTATACTTTTATAATTTCATATATTCATACATTGTATGTTGAGTCCCCAAAACTACCCCTAGGTTTGGTGATTCACGAGGAAGACTCACAGGACTCAGAATATAGCTATATCCACGGCTATAATGCATTACATTGAAAAGATACAAAGCAAAATGGTGCAGCACAGCAACATGGCACAAGTATACATATGTAACAAACCTGCACGTTATGCACATGTACCCTAGACTTAAAGTATAATAATAATAAAAAATAAAAATAAAAAATCAGCAAAAGGAAAAGGGGCATGGGTGAAATCTGGAGGAAATCAGGCACAAGCGTCCAAGAGTCCGCTCCTATGGAAGTCACATAGGATGTGCTTAATTCCCCCAGCAATGATTCCCGATAACTCCTGTGAAATGTGATCTATCAGGGATGCTCATAAGAGACTCACTGCTCAAGTTTTATATTGGGTTATGTAGGCACCCTCTGACAAACACATATCAAAATGCCAGACACTTGGGAGAAAAGCGGGTGTTCAACGTAAATCACACTGTTTGCATAATTCAGGCACAGTCATCCATTTTTATTAGAGAATTATGGAAACTCCTCAAACCCAACTTCCCAGACACCACAGTCCAACCGTACAAGCATGCCTTTAATGAAAGCAATCTCAAATCTGCTATGCTCTTTTCTGCACACTTGTTCTTTAGCAATTAGGCAAACACTTTTTAACAATTTTTTTTTTCAGTTTTTACAATGGTTCTTTCTTTCTCCTATGCTCTAACACAGAGGGCTCAAATTTCAGATCTCATCACTCCTTTGAACTGTCACTTTCCCTAGATTTTTGGACTATTTGATTGCCCTGCAGCCTCATGTCTCTGATGAGATCTAGAAAAATTAGAAATTTGTGGCCAGGTGCAGTGGCTCACGGCCGTAATCCCAGCACTTGGGGAGGCTCACATGAGGGTGGATTGCATGAGGTCAGGAATTCGAGACCAGCCTGGCCAACATGGTGAAACCCTGTCTCTACTGAAAAATAGAAAAATTAGCCGAGTGTAGTGGTGCGTGCCTGTAATCCCAGCTACTTGGGAAGCTGAGGCAGGACAATTGCTTGAAGCCAGGAGGTGGAGATTGCAGTAAGCTAAGATCATGCCATTTCACTCCAGCCTGGGCGACAGAGCAAGACTCCATCTCAAAAAAATAAAAAATTTAAAATAAACAAATAAAAGTAAAAAAATAGAAAAATTGTATCTTTTTTGTAGCTACAGTGGTAGTTACGTTGTTTCCAGCTTTCTGCATTCTAAGTTAAAGCCAGAAACCATGATAGGTTTTTAAATATCTAATGTATTTAGACTTCTAAAATGTTGCCTATTAATTACTGATTTTTAATTTTTTTGTTTCATATTCAGGGATTAAAGCAAATATTATACTAATTCATGGGCGTGACATTTCTTTAGCTTTCTTATGGTTCAATAGGTGGACAGTTTTTGAAATGTCAATATGTGCATTCTTTAATTGCTAGGTACAGGATGCTACATGACCTATTAAATCAAATCTGTTAGTTGTTTTGTTCACAATATTTCTGTCATTTGGGTTTACAGAAAAATGACATCAACATATTTTAATGAAACTACTAGTTACCTGTTAAATTTATTACTAAGGTTGAATAGGTAATGCTGATATTAATAATAAGAGTAAGAGTAATATTTTCAAAGACCAACATACAGTCAATCTTCGATATTTATGCATTTTGTATTCCCAATTTTTGTATTTACTAAAATTGATTTGTAATATCCAAATCAATACTTACGCCAGTTTCTCAGTCACTCATGTACATGCACATGCACAGAACTGCAAAAAAAAAAAAAAAAAAAAAAAACTGATGCTGCCGACATAGATGTGTGTTCCCAGCTGAGGCCAAAGTCATCCTCTGCCTTCTTATTTCGGATCTAATGTTATAAACAAGTGTCTTTCTTGTGGTCTATTTAGCATTACATTTTCACATTTCCGTGCTTTTTCCTGGTGATTTTGCTGCTAAAAATAATTCCCAAGCATAGTGCTGAAGTGTAGTATGGCGTTCTTAAGTCTGAGAAGGCTGTGATGTACCTCCTTGTGTATGTTAACTGGGCTTCATTCAGGGGTGCTGAATGTTAATGCTACTGGCCATGAGGTAAGTGTAAATGAGCCAATAACATATATTAAATAAGATATCTTTAAACAGAAACACACATAAAACAAGGTTATGTATTGACTGGTGAAAAATATCATGACCAAAGCCTATTAGAAACATACCTTTGTACTTCTCCTAGGATTGATGTTTTAGTATTTATTAACATAGTGGTCATTGTGATATTACAGAGTACAATTCTCACTGATATTGTGAGCCATATGTAAATGTGTAAAATATCCTATCACAAATGTTGTTTTATCAATTTCTATTTTTTCCATGAAATTTTGATATATATTGTGAGGATTATTATATAATATTGTGATATTTTAAATTGAAAACAAATACAGTGACTAATATTGCAAAATGTTTTACAATTTAAAATGTATTTTAGGTATTTAAACAATAGCAGTATTTATTACTTTGCTTATACTAAAGATCACAAATAGTGAGTATCTTGACATAAATTTAATCCCAACAATCTAATTCCCAAAATAACCTTCAATATCATAATTATTAATGAACATGGACACTTAGGAGATGCATTCTGAATACAATAATGGCAACTTGTTCTAAGCTAGCAGTTTTAATAGAAACGGAGAAGAGGTAGCAGATAGACTTTTGTTGATTTTAATTACAACTAGCTTTAGTACAACATAAATGCATAGACAATAGCTTAACAAATACTCATGCAACCATCACCTCTCTTTAATAATTAATATATTTGCCATATTCTCCATATTTTCCATTTAATAAGTTTTTTTTAATATAACAGGCACTAGGAAACCTTACTCATAAATAGTTCAGTATGTATTTACAAAAAATAAGAATATTTGCCTACTCTTTCACAAGATAAGTTTCTTGATGATTATCATCTGTCATTCAAATGAGCCTGGGGCAGCTACCAAAACATGAGAGAATAAGTTTATGTATTTTTGGGGGAAACTTAAAAGTCAGTGTTAGGAAACAATAGATGCAGGAGAGGCTGTGGAGAAATAGGAACACTTTTACACCATTGGTGGGAGTGTAAATTAGTTTAACCATTGTGGAAGACAGTGTGGCGATTTCTCAAAGATGTAGAACCAGAAATACCATTTGACCCAGCAATTCCATTACTGGGTATATACTCAAAGGATTATAAATCATTCTCCTATAAAGAAACATGCTCACATATGTTTAATGCAGCACTGTTTACAGTAGCCAAGACAGAACCAACCCAAATACCCATCACGCTGGATAAGCTGGATAAAGAAAATGTGGCACATATACACCATGGACTACTATGCAGCCATAAAAAAGAATGAGATCATGTTCTTTGCAGGGACACAGATCAAGCTAGAAGACATCATTCTCAGCAAGCTAACACAGAAATAGAAAACCAAACATCACATGTTCTCACTCCTAAATGGGAGTTGAACAATGAGAACACATGGACACAGATGATGTGTTGATAGGTGCAGCAAACCACCATGACACATGTAAACCTATGTAACAAACCTGCACATTCTGCACATGTATCCCAGAACTTAAAGTTAAAAAAAAAAAAGTCAGTGTTTTGTTAAGAAGAGAGCCACAGTTCCTGTTACTCTCCCATTGTTACAGAGAATCTTGCAGTGGGCAGAGTGCTATGAACACCTGGCTTAGATGTGTGTTTTGAGGATAGTCCATTCTGTTTGTAAGGGCAAGCCTTGACAGCAGCCTTATCAGTAACGGTAAAACTACTGAGGCACCAACAAGTTTGCACTTAGATGCCACTGTACATTACTATTAGAGTTTTCTGAAAATGTCAAATAGCTAGTGTAGAGGCACAGAGAGAAGAAGACAATCAGTCCCATATTTTCAGTTTGCAAAGAAGTGGGGATCACTGATTCTAGCTTGCTCTTGATGTAGCCAACTAAAGAAAGAGTTCAATGTCATTGTCAGACAAAGTCCATTATTATGCCTCATCCTCTGAACCAAAGTGTCATTTGAACAACTAAACATTAACCATATTTTAAAAACTTGATCCAGTATGAGGTTCATATTCAAAGTTATCTCAAAGACAATATTTAATGCTGGTTTCTTAAAACTACATCATATCAGATTAATGTAAATGTAAGTTCTGAATGTTGACTTAGTTTTTGATAAGTTATATGTTTCTTAACCTATGCCAATCCCTGTGAACCTTTTTATGTTATTGTTTAAATGCATTAAGTATTTTTTTTAAAAAGCTCAATTTTTTAAAGTCAGAACTTCTAGACATTTTGTGTATGTGGGGGGGGGATATAGTTCATATAGTAAATACTTTCACTGCTTATTTAAAATGGGAGTTAGATTGAAATGATCAACTAGATTTGGACTGGATATTTTAGCAAGAATACTCCCTAAGTGGCATCATGTATTGTGTTATTCAAATGCAGTGTAAGACATGCAATGTCTAAATGCCCCTCTATTGATGATGTTACGGTTGCTCACTTAACGTTTTAACAGGTGGACTTTTTTAATTGCAAGCTTCCATGTCCTCCTTTCAAATCATATGTGATTTTTAATCTAATATTTTGGTGCTATGTATGTATTCAGTTTCACATAAACTTTCATCCAATAATTTTGGCATCCGTTGATTATTGTCTTATTCAATAACAATTTTCTAATTTTATAATTTCTTCTATATTAATCAGCTAGCATTATTCTATAAAGAAGAGCTTTCATGAATCAAAACACTATATGGATAAATCAAAAATATACTTCCAATTTGAAATGTGCAGCTAAAACTTGATTCTCTAAATGTAGTTTTTAGAATAAGAAGTTGGTTAGATAACTACTTCCCTTTGCTACAAATGAAGTAAATTTTGTACTTTTTTAGTGTTATTATGGATTTATATACATTAATGTTGAAAACATCCTGACTTTGGATAGTAGTATCTCTTTCATGATGGTCCTTGTATCCTATTGATATGAAACATTAGTTTTCTTCTCTTTCTAGTCCCTCAAGTCTGATATTTCAAGTTATTGCAGGAATCTTATATATAATATATAAAATGTATGTATTAGATCATATATATGATATATATCTAAGTGCATGCATACATATGTTACATATATATTCACATTCCAGAATGTGGTACATAAATACTTTCTCACACTAAAAACAATGACAGTTAAGACCCATCATCATTGCTTTCAGTAGGAAAATATATTTAGATACCACATTGGAATGCGAATTCTGCTTCCTTCATGGCTACTCTTCCATTAATATAGGATATTTATGATGTATTAAGTAGTTTAATTTACTGAATTTTTGAAATGGCTTTAGTTTTCAAGTTGCAGCTGAAATGTTCCCTGCATTATGATTATAAAGGAATTTACCTGTTTTCTTCTAGTGCACTTAGGTATAAAATCTATCTGAAGTTTATCTTTGTTTGATGTGTGAGGCATAAATTTAGTATGATCTTTTTGAAAATTAATATCTGACAATCAACATAATTTATTAAAACGTTCATCTTATCCTACCAATATAATAAGCAGATTTTTTAAAGAAGCTGAGATCATATCTTTCATAAATGACGCACAACCTAAATTTTAAGAATAAATAATTTGAATATTTCAGAAAATATGTTAATTGCATGCTACAGACTTTATAATTTAATACAATTTATAACATCTGGGAGATTCTGAAAGTTATATTTCTGATTATGTGATTGTGAACTAACCTGGTAAAAAGGAAATGTGACATACTCAATGAAAAAGGACTGATCTTATTTGTTACTAGATTATAGAAAAATATGAGATAACAAAATCTTTTAATAGGTATGTGCCTATAACATGACTTACTAAGAATGGCAATAACAATGAGAGATTCCCTTTTCTTGAAACAAATAATGTAAAAAAAAAAAAAAAAAGGCCAAAAAAAATGTGGTAAAAAAATGACAGTACAAGAAAACTACTGTGCATTGCTTGCATATACTCTGATGGAAAATTAACATTGTGAAGAGGAAATTGCAAGTTCTAATAAATGGGAAATTATGAAAAACACATCTAGCCATTTCAAAGTAAGTAAAAGTCCCAGAACAAAGGATGTATAGTCTTTACAACGTTAAATAATTTGTATGTATGCTATCACAGAGGATGTTGCAGAATTGATTTCATACATTATCATTAAGGAAGATAGCATGGGAGAGGTAATTAAGTATTGAAGAAGGGCTTGCCCTGAATCTCTATATAAGATAATCTGGGTCTTATTTATATAAGGAGTCAAGACAGGCAAGAATTAATTCAGTTACCATACTTGCAGAAGCTACATAATTAAGATGGGTTTGTTATGCATGAGCAAGTCCATATTGATTTTTTAATTTTCATAATACGAAAATGAATTACCTCCTTTTAGAGAAGTAAACCTCTAAAATGTGCTATCTGGGGTGCCAAATCATAGATAATGAAATATTAAAATTGAGAGGTACAATAAGGCTCGAAAATGGATTCATTAAAGAGCTTACAACTTTCATCAAATGACAAAATGAGGGAAAAAATTACTGTACATGGGTCAGTAATTTAACAATGATTTAACCGAAAAAAGGCTACAAAACTCAATAGTATCCAATATTTTATCATCTAAAATAAAACAGTATGCTTTATACCATAACTTAATTGAAGGTTTAAAGAGAAAAACATGCAACAAATAAAGGGAAAGTAATCATAAGTTCATAAAACAGAAAAGTTGACTTCCAGATTCATATAAGGCAATTTTTATTTCAAATCTGAATGTTTATTTATGGAAGGCAGAACTTTTTTTTTTCTTTAGAAAAGTAGAGCAAAAGTCCATTTGTTTTGGACATTGCAAGAGTAGAAATTCTATATCAGTAATTTTAGCTTCAATACAAGATCTAGGGATTTCATCTGATAAACTCCTAAGCTAACTGTTTTCTCTGTGCCCTCCTGCTTCTCTGTTTTCACAAAGCTTAGTATGAAGAGAGGCCAAGTATGCCACATTTCTTCTAGTACTTTTCCAGGTCATGACTGACTACTTCCTTGCTCTCAATTTCCAGTGAGATCTCAAGCTTGAAGAGAAACAAAATTAATTTCTATAAAAGGATTCTCCCTTTGGTAAATGAAGAAAACAAAACGTGTGTAATATGCTGAACTACAAGTGATGAGATGTGATAAGACGTCAAAGTATTTTTTACCTTTAAAGTGATAGAGCATTGTATACAAATATAATGTTTTATTATGAATAGAAAGAGTAAGAAGTTACATTTTTTATTCTTTCAGGTTTTGTTGTTGTCGTTGTTTTTTGGTGAGACAAGATCTTGCTCTGTCATCCAATCTGGAGTGCAGTGATATGATCTCAGCTCACTGAATCTTCGACCTCTCTGGCTCAAGCAATTCTCCTACCTCAGCCTTGTGAGCAGCTGGAACCATTGGTGTGCAAAACCATGCCCGTTTTGCCTACTTTTAAAATTAGGTTACTATTTTTTTTTCCTATAGAGACGTTTGAGCTCCTTGCGTATTCTGGTTATTAATCCCTTGTCAGAGTTTGTAGTTTGTAAATATTTTCTCCCATTCTGTAGGTTGTCTCTTCACTTTGTTGATTGTTCCCTTGCTGTGCAGGAGCTTTTTAACTTGATGTGATCCGATCTGTCCATTTTCACTTTGGTTGTCTGTGCTCGTGGGGTATTACTCAAGGAATCTTTGCCCAGTCCAATGTCCTGGAGAGTTTCCCCAATATTTTTTTTTAGTAGTTTCATAGTTGGAGGTCTAAGATTTAAGTCTTTAATCCATTTTCATTTGAGTTTTGCACATGGGAAGAGATAGGGGTCGAGTTTCTTTCTTCTGCATATGGATATCCAGTTTTTTCCAGCATCATTCATTGAAGAGACTGTCTGGGCACCTTTGTGAAAAATGAGTTCACTGTAGATGTATGGATTTATCTCTGGATTCTTTATTCTGTTCCACTGACTTGAAGGTCTGTTTTTATGTCAGTACAGGATGTTTTGATTACGAGAGCTCTGTAGTATAATTTAATATCAGGTAACATGATTCCACCAGATCCTAATCTTTTTGCTTAGGATGGCTTTGGCTACTCTGGGTCTTTTGTGGTTCTAGATACATTTTAGGATTGTTTTTCTATCTCTATGAAGAATGTCTTTGGTATTTTGATAGAGGTTACATGAAATCTGTAGATTGCTTTGGGTAGTATGAACATTTTAACAATATTGATTCTTCTAATACATGAACTTTATGTGTCTTTTTCAATGTCTTGCATCAATGTGTTACAGTTTTCATTGTAGACATCTTTAATTTCTTTGGCCAAGTTTACTCCTGGGTATTTTATTTTATTTATGGCTATTGTAAATGGGATTACTTCCTTGATTTCTTCTTCAGATTGTTCTCTGCTGACATGTAGAAGAGCTTCACGACATGGCCATCATCATAACCAGCTCACAAGAAGTACTCCCAGGCTACCCACTGATGTTCACTTCAGGCTCAAAGCTCTTAAGTAAGCTTGTGGTCAGTGCTGCATGGCCTAGGACTCACCCTTCAGGGAAGTGGAATCCCCTCTGGCCCAGGACAGGTCTAGAAATGCCATCTGAGAGCCAAAGCCTGGAATAAGGCACGCCAAAAGCCCACTTTGTGTTCTAACACTTGGAGGATGAGCTGGTACCTAAGCATGCAAGACTAACTCCCCTTTGCTGTTTCCTCCGCTTATCTCAAGCAGAAGGAGTGTCTCCCCACAGCCGCCACAGTTGGCACTGTGTTGCATTTCACCTGAAGCCAGCTAGTCTCAGAGTCTGACCCAAGGCCCACAGTGTATGACCAGGGTATTGCTGCTGATTAGTTGGGGTCCAAGGGCTCATCAGTCAGCAGGTGTTGGCTCCTGCCAAGGATGGGTCCTTCCCTTCAAGACAGCAAGTTCCATCCTGGCCCAGTGTGTGTCAGTAAATGTCATCTGGGAACTAGGACTTGGAAAGGGGGCCTTATGTGTCTGAGTAGTGCCCTATGCTACTGTGACTGACCTAGTGTCAAAGATGCAACACAAAGACCTTTTTGCTCTTTCATCTCCCCTCCTTCCGCAGAGAGAAGGGATCTCTTCTCAAGTCCCAAGCCATGCAGCCTGGTTTGGGTGAGGGGTGGCACAAGCACTTACTTAGCTGCCTGGGCTGGTGTCTCCGCAAGTCATGTGCCTTCCTCAAGTCCACTGGCTGAGCCCAGGTCATAACTAGGACTCACCTAGGAGTGTCAGTCTTTGTGGCCTAGACTGCATTTGAAGTGTATTTGGGGCTCCAGGACACATTAGCCCCGATGGTGGCAAGGCTTGCCAGAACTTGCATCAACTGAATTTAGCCTGGTTTTGCTTTCTGCTGTGACAGGGCAGCACTGAGTTCAATGCCATGTCTCAGAATTGCTGTGTTCTCCCTCTCCTGGATGCACAGATTCTCCATGCTGCGAGGCTGCTGCCAGGGAATGGGCAAGGGGTGACAATAGCCATTTCTACCATGTTCAATGCCTCTTTCAGCATTATGAATTTAAAACCAGGTCTGGTGAGTGTTCACCTAATTTTTGGTTCTTATGAAGGGGCCAGTTTTGTGTAGATAGTTGTTAAGTTGGTGTCCTTGGAAAGGGGATGATCTGTAGAGCCTTCTATTTGGTCATCTTGCTCTGCCTCCTTTTTTCTTTTCAACATATTTTCTTGCTATTCATTGCACACTTTTGATTAAAATATTATATTCTCTCTTAACCTCAGAAAAGACTTAGACTATGCCTTTTACTGCTCCGGTGCCACTTGTTTTTTCTCTGTGGTCTTCAAGAATATCAATATTATTATGCAGTATCTCTTTATTTTGTCCTCCTCTCTTTCCTCTGTGGTTCATGTTGTTTCACACAACACCCATACTCACACACGTTTCTGAAAACATTTTTTTCTCTTTTTTTCTGAGAAAATCTTTCAAGTTCTGCTGTTAGACATTGGTTTAATTTTTTCCAATAACATTACCACCATTCATTTTTTTTAATGAAAGTTTAAATTTTGCTGTTTCATTTGAATTCTTCCTAATATATTGTTCTTTTCTTGTCCCAAAACTCTTTTTATAACATCCATTTCTCTTGTAATTGCATCCACATTTCTTTTTAAAGTATCCTGAATTTCTCATTATAAAGAATCTATATTTTAATAATAAACTTATTGAAATAACTAAGTACATACTTTCTAAATTTTAGTTTAATGGTATATTTCAAAACTGCATATTTTCTCTGAATCTTTAGTTCTATAGTCTCCTTGTATAGTGCAGAAGTCTAATACTGGCCCCTGTAATTATTTTAATAGTGGGAGCTAGATTCCTCTTGAGCACTAGTCGACTGACTAGATTTTTACATTTCTTTTATCAGTATTATAAAGAATTTATCACTATTTTAATATTAGTGGAATATTTAGCTGCCATTATCTATTGATACTATAAAGTATCAGATTATATTTTAGAGGAATTTTAAAGTAATTTTAGTTATTATTTTGCCAAAACAGTGCATGGGTGCCAAACATCCCAAAGATCAACTGGTTTTTTGTTGTTGTTGTTTTGAATTTTAGTTCTAAGATGGTGGGATTCCCACTACTTATACATTACTACTTGAAGGAGATGTTCAAATTAACATTATTGAAAATAGAAATGGTGCAGGTTAATTTCAAAAATATTTTCCATGTCCATTGTCATTCTGTTCTGCAATAAACATATAGGTGTAAAGTCTATGCATGTAGGGAAGAATGAGAAGGCATTTTCAGTTGCCCTTTTTCTGCCTCTAGTGCTCAACTTCAGATTTCTTTCCATGTATTCATGTGTAAAAGTTGTGTTTGCTATCTGTCCGATCATTGGAGTATTTGTCATTTACAGTGACTTGGTATTTTGTGTCTGTCATGCGTTTTAATGTGACTATTAATATGGGATGTGGGGGAAGAAGTGTGACTAGCTTATTATTGGTTACAAGGCCAAGTTTATCTAGAATCATTATATATATATTATATATAACTTACATATATAATATGTGAAATATAATGCTCAAATAAAAAAGTGCACATAGTAAAATTGCACAGCTCTAATTAAAAAAAAAAAAACACATTCCTATAACCATTACAACTAATGACAATGTAAAATAATGTCAATGTCAAAATTCTAGAAGGCTTCCTCACTCCGCACTCCATCATCTCATCAAAGTTGACCACTTTCCTAATTTTTTGATAATCACATCCTTGGTTTTTCAGAGTTTTGTTGCTTTGTGCATTTTCTAAGTTTATGTTTTCCTGCACTTAAACATCTATATAAATAGAACCATTCATTATACATTATTTTTATGTCCAATTTATTTTTATTACAATTACATACTTTAAAATGTGTCTATGTTATATATAGTTGTAGTTTATTCTCATTGTGCATTATTCCATGTTGTGATTATAACAAAATTTATTTTCCTATTTTCGTATTGATGAACTTTTAGATTCTTTCTAGATTTGGACTATTACGTGTATTCATGCCATGAGTATTTTTGCTTGTCTTTAATATGGATGAACATATTTTTAGTGGGCATATATCTAAAAGTAAGATGAATGAGTTAAAATATATTTATCTTCAAATTTATAAAAAATTTCCAAAGTTGTAGAAATTTTTCTTTCTGGTACTAGTATATGAGAATCCTGACTCTTCTAAGCTTCTACAATAAGTTAGATGAGCACTTATTTATATTTTTGGCCATTTAAGCATACATTTTGGCATACATCTTTTTAAATGTATGCTCAAGTGCATTTCGATTTTATTGAATTATTAATGATATTACTGAAATAATGTCTACCATCTTTCTCATGTTTTATTCTTTCAGTTTCTGTTTCTTTTTTACTATCTATTTTATATTATTTTTAACCAAATTATCACCAACATTGACTCATTCTTTATATCTCTTAAAATTAATGATTACCTTGGGGTTTGTGATATTTATTTTAATTATTCATGTCTACATTAAAATAAAATTGAACTACTTAACATGCTGAATGTAGGAGTCTTTGTTTACAGGGTTTCTTTTCCCTGTTAAGATTTTAATGATGTCACTTCACTTTTTTATATACATGGTTTCCAAATAGAACTAACAGTTACATTGAGCAAGATCACTGACTACAAAGTTAGTTTACAGAAAACAATTTTGTTTCCGTAGAGTAGCAATGACCAGTTGGAAATTAAAAGTTTTAAATGTCCACACATGCAATTATGTATAGCTCTAACAAATCTACCAATATATGTTTCCTACTATCAAGACTGATTCCTGGAAACAATAAAATACTGATTAGAGAAATGAAACCAAAAAAGGGAATATGCCAGTTTCATAGATCTGAAGACTCTACTTGTAAGACATCATTTTTTCTAAAATAAGTCTACAGAGTAAACACAATCTGAATCAAAATGCCAGCATCTATCATTTTGTTTGTTTGATTGACTTTGTAAAAATCAATGAATGAATACTAAAATGTATATGGAAAGCAATGAAACAAGAATAGCAAAAACAGTTTTGTAAAAAAAGGTACAGTTAGAAAATGCACATTTTATTATTTTAAGGTTTACTATAGTCAATAGGTCTTGTTAGCAATGGATCTTGTTAGTAGTAAACATATTTTAGTAGATTTGTTATATTTATATACAATTGCATGTGTGAACATTTAAAACTTGTAATTTCCAAATGGTCATTGCATATAGAAACACTATTGTTTTCTGTAAATCAACTTTGTAGTGAGTGATCTTGTCAACGTAACTGTTAGTTCTACTTGGAAACTATGTATATCAAAAAACAATGAAGTGATACATTAAAATCCTGACAAGGAAAAAGAATCCTATAAACAAATACTTTCAATTATAGTAATCAGCATAGTGTGGTATTTGTAAAGTATGGACACACAAAAATCAATGAAACAGGATAGCACTCAGAAATAAACCTATGCACATATGGTCAGTTGATTTTCTGCAAACTTCAAAGGTAATTTAATGGACAAAGAGGAATTTTATCAACAAATGCTGCTGGAGCAATTGAAAATTCACATGGAAAAAAAAGAACCCTTAATCTATTCTTTTCACTTTAGGCAAAAATTAACTCAAAATGGATTAAGCCTTAAGTGCATACCATAAATTAAGAAATTCTTAAAATTTCTAGAAGAAAAATACAGTGAAAAACTCTTGGGGGTAGGCAAATGTTTCTGAGGTATAGGTATGACTTAAAAAAAAGCATGATTCATTAAATAATTAAGACTTATGTCAAAAAATTGTAAAATTTCTACCCTTCTTAAAACAAAGGCATTTAAGGAAAGGAGAAACAACATCCACAAACTGGAAGTAAATACATGTGAAACCCTTATCAGACAAAAGATTTCTATCCAGAATATATAACAACAACAACAACAGCAAACTCAATTTAAAAATGGACAAAGACTTGAACAGAGATTTCACAAAATAGGATGTATGAATAGCAAATAAGCATATTAAAAAGCATACATTTTCATTTTACTTTAAAAATACCTAAAATTGGATTGTTGTATGCCATAGTAAGTTATGTCTAACTTTATAAGAAACCGCTAAACTGTTACCTGGAGTAGCTTTATACTTGTGCATTTCTACCAAGAATGTATTAGATTTTCAGTTACTTCGCATTCTTGACAACCCTTGCCAAGCTATGGTCTGTTAAGTTTACAAAACAAGCTATATGTGAATATCTATAGTAGCTTGGTAAAGGGCTATTATTTATAATATACCTAAGCAACACATCTGTACAATGGACTACTACTAAGCAATTTTGAAAGGACAAATTTCTGACATGTGCAACAACATGGAGAATTCTCAA
Organism: Mandrillus leucophaeus; assembly: GCF_000951045.1. NCBI lineage: Eukaryota > Metazoa > Chordata > Mammalia > Primates > Cercopithecidae > Mandrillus > Mandrillus leucophaeus. Next base: position 375,691 of record NW_012098588.1, on the reverse strand, counting down.
GTTCTTTATACTAAGTGAAAAAAGACCTGCCTAGAATGTTACATATTCTGTGATTCCACTTGTATGACTTTCTAAACAAAGGAAAGCAATAAGAACAGGAAACAAATCAGTTATTGCCCAGGGCTAGAGTGTTAGAAAGAAAGTGACCATAAAAATCAAACAAAACCAAACAAAAGCAAACAAAAATAAACCACACACCCACAAAAAAAACCCACCATAAACAAAAATCCAACCAAACAAAAAGGTACATCTGTTCTATATATTGTAGTGGTTTCACATACTTTACATGTTTGTCAAAACTCACTGAATTGTACATTTAAAAAAAGTGAATGTCATTGTTGGCAAATGCTTCAATAGACCTGACCTGATAGATAAATAGAAGGAAATAAAAGAAAACATCATAGGGCACCAAGTAAAAACAAGATTCATATATAATATAGGCAATCGTCTTGGTTGTAAAATGGTGAAATATCTTCATAGTCAGAATAAATAATCTTGAAAACTTTCTTGTGTCAATTGATTCATCATAAATCTCTTTTAAAAGTATCCTTTATGACTGAGTGCCGTGGCTCACACCTAAAATCCCACTTTGGGAGACTAAGGCAAGAGACCAGCCTGAGCAACGTAGTGAGATGTTGTCTCTACAAACAACAACAGAAGAAGAAGGAGAAGGAGAAGTAGAAGAGAAAAAGAAGATAGGAAAAGAAAAGAAAAGAAAAGGAAAAAAATAGCTGGGCATGGTGGCACATGCCTGTAGTCTCAGCTACTCAGGAGTCTAGGGGAGAGGATCTCCTGAGCCTAACAGGTTGAGGCTGCAGGGAGACCTGCTAGCACCACTGCACTCCAGTCTGAGTGACAGACCAAGACCCTGTATCAAAGAAATACAATAAAAATCAAGTGAAGGCAGGGTGCAGTGGCTCACGCCTGTGATCCCGGCACTTTGGGATTACGGGGGGGGGGAGCAGATCATGAGGTCAGGAGTTCGAGACCAGCCTGGCCAACATGGTGAAAGCTTGTCTCTACTAAAAATACAAAAATTAGCTGGGCATGGTGGCACATGCCCGTAATCCCAGCTACTGGGGAGGCTGAGGCAAGAGAATTGCTTGAACTCAGGAGGCAGAGGTTGCAGTGTGCCAAGATCACATCACTGCACTCAGCCTCGGTAACAGAGCAAGACTCCGTCTCAAAAAAAGGAAATAAAAATACCCTTTACCAAATAAATATACAACAAAATATATTTCAATAAATCATTATTTCTTTATTGCTCCAAATACTGTCCCAACTTGCATTTTTAGACATGAGATACACATAAGCACATTCATTTACATATAATTCTTCTGTTGCCAAAGACATGCATGGAAAAATATCCTATTTCAACATGTTTTTCTGAGTATTAACTGCAAGTCCACGAACCAGAAATTATCCCATGGAAAAAAATACAAAAATAAATAAATAAATAAAGATGTAGTCTTAGTTATACAACTTTTAAATTTTAGCAATACTTTGCATTTGGTCATATAATGCCTTAAATGCATTCAAAGTTTTTTGTCTATAAGTGTATATCATTTTTATATTGTTGTTTATATATATGGGACTGGTCAGAAATATTTTGGTTTACTTATTTCATGTTTATTGACTTCGTTTTTAGAAAACATTTTTTCTTCATAAATTCTGGATAAATGAAGCTATTTCATCTTTGATTAAGCTATGTCAGTCATTTCTGCTGAAAATATCTGTATCTAATTTCTGAAGGAATGATTGCTTAGAAGCAATAAAATCAAATAAGGTGATAACCCAAAACTAATTGTTTCAAAATGATTAGAGATTTCACTTCTTTTGCCATTTGCATTTTAACTTGATCATATGGCCTTCTCTTTTGGTAGTATAATAATTTAGAATTAACTTCCACAAGCTTTCATGAATAATTTAGTTAGTGATGATAAAAAAGAATGGAATTAATTTCTGGGGTAAATTCCAGATCATCATAAAAACCTGGAAGGGAACCATTTGTATGTTTAATTAATAAATGGTAACATGCACACATTTTTTTTTCTACTCAAATTTAGCACTGTGATACTGATAATTGCTCAATATGAAATTCTTGCCAAGTGCAATTACAGGGAAATCCTCGGGATGAAAATTGAGTATAAGAAACACCAGCAATGTTTTTGAAGGAAGTCAATGGAAATAACATCAACCACAAATTAGAATGAGATATGTTTTCACATGTTTCTTATAGATCTTTCACTGAAAATATCCAGAATCAAATATGTATTTATGTACCTTGATATAATTAAACTCACTTTAATGAAGCCAACGAAGTACCACAGAATTTTTTCTGAATTTTTTTTTTTTTTTTTTTTTTTTTTACTTTCTGGTGCATATTATTTTCAGGTACTAAGTTCTAAGAAATCAAGAGATAGGCTGTTTTGTTGCTTTTGTAATATTTTTGATTTAACTTGTAACTCAGCACCATAATTTATAAGATGAGGATATTAGGATATTTAATCATTTTAACTTACTTTATTGATTGGTCCATGTATATCCAACACTGTGGGCATTGTCATGATGGTGTGGATATGTACTCTCAACTGGACTGGGTGTCTCTGCCTGAAACTTCGTCATTTTGGATCAACGAACTGTATTTGATCCCTTTCCATTTCTTGTAGCACATTATTTTACTATTATTCCCTCCCAGATCTTCATATACTTCTCTCTATGACTTCATTCTCCTGATTTAAAAGATATGCAGTTTTCTCATTATCAGCTACACATTCATCCTTTCAGAACTTTTCATGCAAACACACACACACACACACACACACACACACACACATCCATTCTTCATTCATTCATTTAACAAATACTAATTGAGCATCTACTACGTATCATGAACTGTCCTGAGTGCCGGAGTTACATTATAAATAAAAAAGACAAACATTTCTGCCCAATATATCTGTCCCTCTAGTGGATGGAAAGAGATAATAAAATTAATAAGTTAAAGATATTTTAATGGGTGATAAGTGTTTTCAAAAACTAAAAGTACGAGAGAAGTATAGAAATATTCGTGCATGGGAGAGAGGTGGTTTGCAATTTTAACTATGGTAACAAGCGTAGGGTCCATAAGAAAAGTGACATTTGTAAAAATATTTGAAGGAGGTGAAGGAAATAACCGTTAGGGTAATTGAGTGCAGAACATTTTAGGAAGAAGAAACATTTTGGCCAGGTTAAAGTGAATGAGAGGAAATAGGAAAGAGGGTTGGAGAGGTCATGGAAATCTGGTGGGCATTTGCAAGCTATTGTAAGGTATTTGGATTTTCTGAGGGAGGTAAGGAAGTCAGTGAGATATTTTGGACGAAGGAATGACATGATGAGACAAGTTTTCAAGAGTCACTTTTATGCTACAGGAAACAGATTTCAGATGGGTAAGCGCAAAAGCACGGAGATACATTAGAGAGCTCTTGTGCTAATGTAGGCAGGAGAAATATTGTCCTTGACCAAGGTGGTAACAGGAGTTGCAGAAAAGTGGCCAGATTCTGAATACACTTTGAAGGTAGAGAAGACAGTAATGTATGTGGTGTATAAAAGAAAAAAAAAAAAGATGTCTTCAAAGTTTTAGGTGTGAACAGTTGGAAGCATTGAGTAGCCAGAAACTAGAAAAGGAAGAGGGGTACGGTGATTTTGTTGGTAGGAGGAATTCAGGAGTTCAGTTTTGGATATGTTATCTCCAAGTGGAGATATCATATGGGCAGTTGAGTGTGTGAATCCAGGTTTCAAAAAGATACTTTAAATTTTGCAGACTTCAAATTTTTCCCTGCCTCTGGGTACCTCTTACACAAAGATGTTGACTTTTGACGGTATTCAAAGCCAAGAATAAGATAAGTTGACTGGGAAAGAGTGTGTAGCTAGAAAACACTAGAAAACAGTAGATGAACAGGTCTAAGAACTGGGGCATTTCCATATCGTCTGGTCATGGAAGAAAGAAGTAAGCAAAGAAAACTTTACATATTACAATTTCTATCTGACTGAGTTTTCTCAGAAAGAAGATTCAGGCAGAAGAAGCTTACTGGATAGATAAAGGAAATAATGGTGGTAAAGTGAGAAAGTAATACAGGGAAAATAGAGTAACCAATAATTATGTTATTTAGCTACTTGCCATAAATCTAGAAATCTTTTAAAATATTTGACTCATAATTATCCCACTGGTACCACATCAAAAATGCACCTTGAATTGTATGCAGTAAAAGGAAATCCACATCTACACATTTGATAATGAAGCTGAAATAATCAAGAGCAAATGCCATCTTAAAAGCTTTCAGATAACTAAAAGACAGGGGTAACGATTAGATTAGTGTCAGATATTTATACTGAAAACGATATGAAGATAACAGAAGACAGAGTATCTTCAAAATAGTGAAGAAAAAATATGCTGCTTGAAATTCTATATCCAGCAAAATATCGTAGAAGACTGTGAGTGAAATACAGTTTTTACACAAACATGAGAAAACAGTTTATAAGTAAACACCTACTGAAAAAACTATTAATGAAAAGACATCGGCTTTGAAACAGAAGAACCCGGAAGAATTTATGGCGTATGTAAAACAACAGTGGCCACGGCCAAAAATTTAGAAATGGTTAAAATCTAAGAAAATAATTTCTTAATATGGAGAAGACAATAAAACAAAATGATAAACTGCCACCCTGATAAGACTGTAGTTGTTCTCACTGCACAGATAGAGCCTGAAGTTACATCATCACAGGAGGAGGAGAGACGTGTCTGTGCTTTATATTGATCATGTTTTATACGGTTTATGTTAAATATGTTCTTAATTTTAAAGTAAGATAATGCACTTTTCAGATTTCAGATGTTTCTTTACTTTAGGTGCCTATTTTTTTTTTCTTTTTACAAGTTTAGCTACATATTTATATATTTTTAAAGGAATTGTTACAATATTTTATGTACATTTGTAGGATATTCATAGTATATAGAATACGATGTTAAAAAAAAGTTTGCTTTTGACATTTTTTAAACCTGAGCATCCAATATTATACATTAATATTTTATTATCCATGACAATTTAGATATACTAATATGTTTGCTAATTCCTTTGCTTATCAATGCATCCAGTTTTCCTGCCCATTTTGATTTTATTTTTAATGCATCTATTAAAACATGTATCCTGTGTGTGGGGTTAGGCCTTCTGGGTCTATCTCTCCAGCTTGATTTAGGCTTTTGAGGAAAATTGCTTCCCTAAGATCCAGAAGAGTTTCTAGCACTTGGCCAAAAAAATCTATCTATCTAAATGTATACTTTATTTTATTTTTAATTAATATATAATAATTGTACATATTTATGGGATACATATAGGTGTTTCTATACAAATAATGTATAGTAATCAAATCAATGTAATTAATATACCCATCATCTCAAACCTTTATCATTTCTTTGTGCTGGGGGACATTCAATATCCTCATTCTTGCTATTTGAAACCATATAATATGTTATTGCTAACTACAGTCACCCTACAATGGGATAGAACACTATAGTTTATTCCTCCAATCTAATTCTGAGTATGTCTTTATGACTTTTTTACTAAAATTTTGTATAATACTTTGAATATATTACTTCATGGCTTTTGGGCATCTTTTCTTATTAACATATGTTTGTAGTTAGTCTCAACTTTATTTTCCTTAATGAATGTCTTTTATTTGTGGTAGCTGTTTAAACTTTGTCTTTAATTTTCTCAGGCTTACTATGATTTATTATTATTTTTAATCAGAAGTGAATGCCTTATTATTAGTTTTGCTCAGGACACAATATGTTCCTTCAGTCTGGGAGTTCTTTTTCTTTCAACACTTGATAACATTCATACATACCAATTTGTTTTAAATATTCATGGTTCCCTATTCTCTATTTACTTCTTCAAATCTTATTGTTTTATTCCTTTTTGTCTTTCATTTATCTTAAAACACTTTCATTGTTTCATATTTTTAATTATTTTCTGTTTCTGACTAGTACTATTTTTCCCCAACTTTTATTTGATTTCAAGGGGTACATGTGCAGGTTTGATATATGGGTAAATTGTGTGTCACTGAGGTTGGGGCTAAGAATGATCCTGTCACCCAGATAGTAAGCATAACATCCAGCAGTTAGCTGTTCAACCATTCCTCCCCCATCCAGTAGTTCCCAGTGCCTATTGTTGCCATCCTTACGTCCAAGTTCCCGTTGTTTAGCTACCACTTGTAAGTGATAACATGTGATCTTTGATTTTCTGTACCTGCATTAATTAACTTAGGATAATAGCCCCCAGCTGCCTCCTTGCTGCTGCAAAGGACATGATTTCATTCCTTTTTATCATATTCTCCTATATTTTTTATTTCTGTCCTGCATTTTGGTGACTTCATCAGATCTATATTCCAGTATACCATTTCTGGTCTTAGTTGTACCTGATCAATTCTTGGTGAAATCCACTGAAGGTTTTAAGATATTTTTTCTATTATATTTTAATTTTAGAAATTTTATTTTGATGCATTAAATGACTTTTATATTTGGCTGCAATGTCTTCATGCTTGCTCTACTTTCTCTTCTCTCTCTTCACATATAACATGATTTCAATACACAGACATGCCATGTCTGACATTCCGTTTCAAACTGTTGTATGATTTCCTTTCCAAGTGACTAATTCTGCTATTTTTATCTCTTTTTTTTTCCCCAGTGATAATGAATTTCCACAGTTTCTTAAATCTTTCTGTCAGAAATCACAACCACAAACACTCCAGAGTCACATCTTTACGACGTTTTGGAAAAAGCACAGAAACTCAAGCCCCATTACTGAATATTTGGGATTCCATTCATTACTTCAGGCATGCCCTCTGTTAATGAAGAGGATGAAGTAAAGTTACAAAGTCATTTATGGCGTACGCCCTGTGGAGAGGATATTTCCTGTTACAGTTGAAGTGTGAATCGACCTTATGTTCCCTCACTCCAGACCCGATTTTCTTCCCTCAAAAAGACACCAGAAGTTTTACAGTTACTTTGAAATGAGTAGTTTGGAGTAATGATACCATATAACGATCACTTTGAGTTAGATTGAGAAGTAAATCGAACGTTTTTCATTGTAAATCTAAATGATTTTAATAAGAGCATATGTGTAATTGAAAGACACTGTAGACTTTTGAACAAGAGAAGAAGCTTGTGGAGGCGTAAAGTCCAGATTCAGGGCACATCCTTTCTCTATTTCATTCAAGAGTTTAATGATGTCATCCATGACCAAGATTCTTATCGCTGTGTTCTGCCTTAAGAAATGTGTCAGCTTTGTTCTCAGGCTGATTTCTATCAAGGTTACAGAATGACTGGATACTTAATTCATATTCAGATATAAAAACACCAGAGTAAAAAGGAAACTGTCTTTTAAACAGATTTCATATATATGAGTTCATTCTCTGTAGTATTTTCCAGAATCTTATAGATGGCATTGAATGGATTTGAACTTGAGAAAACAATTATATTGATATATCACCTACTAAACAACTGACGCATTATAGAAATATTAAAAATTAGCTCAGTCATGTATCAATCAACAATAGATGCATACATTGCCAAATAAATCGTTGAGCTTAATCGTTAATGTGTGTGACAGAAACTTGAAAAGACATTTGCCTCAGTCAATGTCTGCCTTGCTACCACTTAATCATCAAAACATTAATCTGAAAATGTAGTGAATATAGAGGATGAGCAGGGAGAAAAATGGCGAAAACTGAGAAACAGAAAACACATCACCGATGGCTATGGTTACACTCATGGCAAGTCTGCTTTTGCTTTTGGTACACTATGTTCTAGTCACCTTTGAATATTTTTATGATGTATGTAGGTGGCTGATTCACCAAAGTAATTAATCATGTAATGACTATATTTGTGTGTTCAATTATAGTCTTTATGGTTGATTACTCTTTGCAAAAAATACCATTACTAGTTCTATTTTACTCCTTCTGCCCTGGGCAACAAGGCCAGGACATCAATGGAAAAGACTAATATAAGCAATGTGCAGATGAAATAATATTTTTAAAGCAAGATGTTAAGGATATATTAATTTTCAGTGTCAGAAATATTAGTTTGTTTAGTGAAGCTAAAAGCATAAAAACATTCACTAAATGTACTACTTCATTGCAATATCTTCAGCTCTTTACCATCACATTTTAATATTATTGTTAATATAAAGAATTCAATAATGATTTTTAAAAAGCCTTCTCCTTTTTCTCAAATGGTTGACTGATGAATCCCCTCAGAAATACTTTTAATATTTAAAGCCAAAAATCTTTCATACAGACAATATCATTTTCTTAGCATAATCTCTCAGGAAAACATCTCATCAAACTTCTAAAAACATGTGTCTCCTAAAAATGCTGAGATTATCATTTGTCCTAATTCTGAGAAGGAAACCCAAGCTTGTCCTTCTTTAGGAGTCACTCTTTCTTCATTTGGAATAGAGTTCATTAAATTCATTTGACAAATGTTTATTGAGACATGCCATGTCCTAGTCACAGTTACTGGTGATGGGACAGTTCAATAAGGAAAGGAGGCCGACATCTCTGACACTGTGGAGCTTTTATTTTTGTATAATAAATACATGTGATACACAAAAATATATACTTTAATAAATGACAGTAAGAATTTTGGACAGAAATAAATCAAACTATGTCTGGACATGTACCTAAAGTTGAAATTTTAAATAGGGTGTTAAGAGAATAGGGCCAGGTGTGGTGGCTCATCCCAGTAATCTCAATGTTTTGGGAGGCTAAAGTGGAAGGATCACTTGAGCCCAGAAGTTTGAGATCAGTTTGAGCAACATGGCAAGATCTCATCTCTACAAAAAGTTTGTTTTTAAAAAATCAGCCAGGCATGGTGGTGTGTGCCTGTAGTACTAGCTAATTGGGAAGCTGGGGTGGGAGGATTGCTTGGGCTCAGGAATTCAAGGCTGCAGTGAGTTGGGTTCACACTACTGCACTGCAGCATGGGTGACAGAGTAAGACTCTGTCTTGAGAAAAAATAAAGAGAGAGAGAGAGAATACTTAACTGAGAAAAGTTACATTTTAACAAATCTCTGGCTGTCTGTATGACTGGTACGGTTTCAGCCTCTTAAAAGAACTTTGATACAGAATTCATGCCAACAGTGGTTCTAGAACATTGTCCCTCAGTTATGGAATTTTTGAATTGGTTTTGATACACTTTTGCTGAACATCTTGCTTATAGAAAATGGGAGAGTAATAATCTATGGTGTACACTGGCATCATAATTAATCAAGTTATTATCTGCGGTTTATGATAGTAATATGACAATTAAAGTTAATTCCTGGCAGTTGAGATTATTAAACTATAAGCTTGAATCATGATCTAAGAACCAGATATCTTCCATGGTAGGACTGCAGTAATCTTTCTCTCTCTTTTTTCCTTCTTTCTTTCTTTCTTTCCTTCCTTCCTTCCTTCCTTCCTTCCTTCTTTCCCTCCTTCCTTCCTTCCTTCCTTTTCTTTTTCTTTCTTTCTTTCTTTTTCTTTCTTTCTTTCTTTCTTTTTCTTTCTTTCTTTCTTTCTTTCTTTCTTTCTCTTTCACTCTCTCTCCTTCTTTCTTTCTTTTTTTTTTCTTTCTCTCTTTCTTGTATTGCTCTCTCTCTTTCCTTCCTTCCCTCCCTCCTTCTCTCTCTCCCTCCCTTCCTCCTTCCCTCTCTCCCTCCATCTTTCTTTTCTTTTTTGTTGAGACAGGGTCTTGCTTTGTCACCCAAGCTAGAATGCAGTGGCATGAAAATGGCTTATTACAGCCTTGATATCCTGAGCTCAAGTGAACCTCCCACCTCAGCTTCCTGAGTAGCTGGGACTACAGGCTTGCACCACCATGGTAAGATAACTTTTTGTATTTTATATAGAGATAGACTCTCACTATGTTGCTCAGGATGGTCTCTTCTGAGCTCAAGCAATCCACCTGCCTTGGCATCCCAATGTATTGTGATTACAGGTGTGAGTTACCATGCCTGGTTAATCTCTTATTTTCTACAGCCATAGAGCCAAGATTATTAACTATCAAACATAAAATTAATTGTGTTGGTTACAGAATTAGAATGTTGATTTGACTTATAATACTGTCCAGTTTCTCATATGAAATTTAGGGTTTGATTGGAAAGGAATGAGACCTTGAGAACTGAAATAAAAGCTTTAACAGGACTCCACTGAAATTGAGATTCAGTCACTCTGAGCCTCTCTTGACAGTAGACGTAGCAGGTCATCTGTGTCTAAGGAGACTAGTCTTACTTTCCTGAAAACTCTTTGATAACCTCACCAGGGCCTATGTTTTGTAGAGGAATACTTATTTTACTCAATCTACCACTATCACCTCCTCTTTGCACCAGACTCATAGCAGAAATCAAATATCAGCATGATCCTGGAGGCCAGGTACACACTATAACCCAAGAAGAAATAGCGTACACGCAAAATATTTCAAGATTTTGCAAATATATGTCAACAGACATCTTGAGAACAGGCATGAGGGTGGATTCCAAGGGTGTTAGACCAAGGAGATTAGAATTAAACATTAGAATGTACACTTACTAGAGATGCTGAATTTAGTGTGTTAGCTCATGCAGCTGTAAGTAGCTCCAGCAAATACTTGCTTGGTTAACTAAAACTTATATTTAAATGTGGCCTACATTTAATGTGGCTGGTATTATAGACTTCCCCAGACAGAAATTGGATTTGGAGGAAATAATCATAAGGCTTCAGGAGATAGAAAGGTTGGAATGTTTTTAGTTTCTGCATCTTACACATCAACCTCAATCACACTTCAAAAGAAGGCCAAGAAAATACTCCCTCCAATAAACTGATGAGATACCTATTGGTGAGGAAAGCACTGGCATTATTTAAAAACCCTATGATTGTTCTGATGTGTGGGTCAGGTATGACCATGGAAGATGCTACAACTGAGATGGGCTCCTTGATTTCAATGGGATGACTGGATCATGAGGTCACAGAGGCCAAATGGCAGCCACTTAACCACAAGAGGGGATCACTCACCATAAATAGCACGAGGGTCATACTAGCAATCAGAATATCTGGGACTTTGGGGATCTCTGGAGCAGGCTAACTCTTCATATTGTCCTCAGGAATGAAAAGGATGATTATCATGCCGCAATAGTGCCTCATCTATGTCTAAGGTCCATGTGAAGAAAGACCTGGCAGCATTGCCACACTACAGATCATGAATCTTCCTTTAATCGTTTCTTTTAAGGAACTAGGGCCCATTTACTGGAGTGAATGTGCCCTGGGAAGAAAGATATCAAGACCTTTCAAAGATTAGTAGATGTTGGCTCTGAATTGACACTAATTCCTGAACATCAAAAATGCCAGTGCGATTCACTAGGCGAAGTGTGTACTTTTGGTGTCAGGTGATAGATGGAGTCTTAGTCCAAATGGAACTCACGTGGGGCCAGGTAGGGACCCACACTGTGGTTATTTCCTCAGTTCCTGAATGTATCATTGAAGTTGTATTAATTGGAATATTGGCCAATTTTCAGAATCTCCACATTGGCTCTCTGACCCATGGAGAAACGGCCAACATGGTAGGAATGACAAAGTAGGAGCCCTTGGAATTTCCCCACCTTAGCAATGTCAGAAACCAGAAACACAATTTCATTCCTGCAGAACTGCAGAAATTAGTATCATCACTACTTATGTATTAGTACCATCACTAATATATACAGGAAATGTTCCATGATTTGGACAAAATGACCAATAGGTTAAATGTGAAACTTCTCAAAATTGTAAGATGCTGGAATTCAGTGGACAGCAAACCCTATAAAAGATGGGAAGAGTGCTGAAAGGTACTGACATGAAACTTGATGGGTTCAGAGATAGGCTTGGAACAAATGTATTGTAAAGGTACAAACCACAAAATGTGACTGGAGAGATTTTTCAGGGATTAATTAGCCTTTACCTAAATGCATATTTGAAATAGCTGATATGCATGAAAGGAGTGTATTGTGGTTTTCTTTCCTTAGGGGTTATCTGCTAAGCCCACTCTTACCTAGTTTTAATTGGCTCTGTTAAATGGGCAATTTTGGAGTTACACGAAGCTTCCTTGCTAGTAAAGACTAAGTAGCATAGTATTCCCAAAGGCAGCAAAAGATTACCACTTTGATTAAGAAAATGACTGAGGTAGGAGTCTGGATTCCCATTATTCTTCTTTAGCATTTTTATTTGACCAGTACATAAGGCAGACAATTCCTAGAGTCTAACAATGAGATGTGAAGAACTAATTAAGGTGGCCCCTCCAATTGCTGTGCTTATGTCTAATGTGATAAAAGCCATATAGAAACTGCTATAGGCCAAGGAGGCCAGTGTGCCATTATAGACTGGGCTAACGCCTTCTTCTCTCTTTCCCTTTCACTCAGAAAAAAAAATTGTAAAATTTATATCTGATACAAATTTTAGACAGGTTATATAAGAAATATTACAACTCAATAATAAAAGAGAAAGCAAACCAATAGAGTGTGGGAAGCACACTGGAAGAAGCACCTTCCAAATGAAGATATATGGATGTGCATAGAAAAGTTCCAAACATCATTTGTTATAAGCAAATATAAATTAAAGTCCCAATGAAATACAATGGCACACACAGCGAAATGGTTACAGTTAAAACAAACAGTATTAAATATTATAGAAGATGTGGAGCAGTGGAAGGGTTGATATATTGCTACTGGAATTTCAAAAAAGTTTAAACCCTTTGGAAAAAAATTGTGGCCATTTCTTGAAAAATTGCAAATACGGCAATATACAGTTCAACAATTCCCACTCCTACATATTTCCTCATAGATAAATTAAAACATATATGTATATTCACACGTATTAGTGTGATAAAGCTGCCATAACAATGTATCACAGACTGCATGGTCTAAATAACAGAAGTGCATTTCCTCACAGCTCTGGGGGATAGAAGTCCAGGACCCAGGTGTCAGCAGGGTTGGCTTCTTCTGAGGCCTCTCTCCTTACCTTGTGGAGTGTCATCTTCTCCTTGTGTCTTCAAGCAATCTTTCTTCTGTGTGTGCCTAGGTCCTAATCTCCTCTTTCTAAGGATACCGGTCATACTGAATTACAGCCCACCCCAAGGACCTTATTTTGTTAATGGTGGAAGAGACCGAGTTACCAGGAGTTACCAGCAGCAAATCCGCACAGGTCTGCAGCAACTTCAAATCTTGCCTCCTCAGAAGATAAAATTTGAATGAGGGGCATAAAGCAGAAAAAAGAGACCTAGGCACGCTTTAGAGCAGGAGTGTAAGTTTATTTAAAAGACCTTAGAACAGAAAAGAAAGGAAAGTTCACTTTACAAAAGGGCTCACGAAGATTAAAGAAAGAAGGTAAAAAGCCCCATTTAACTGTGATGCTGTGACCTTTATAGCCTCCTTCCCTTGACTCGATTCTTCCCTTTGAGTGGGCTGCCCACATGCACAGAGCCCTGATTGTTTTTTGTTTTTCTTTTTTCTTTGAGATGGAGGTTCACTCTGTCACCCAGGCTGGAGTGCAGTGGTGCGATCTCGGCTCACTGTAAGTTCTGCCTCCCGGATTCACACCATTGTCCTGCCTCAGCCTCCTGAGTAGCTGGGACTACAGGTGCCCACCACCGTGCCCGGCTAATGTTTTGTATTTTTATTAGAGATGGGGTTTCACCGTGTTAGCCAGGATGGTCTCGATCTCCTGACCTTGTGATCTGCCCGCCTCGGCCTCCCAAAGTGCTGGGATTATAGGCGTGAGCCACTGCACCTAGCCAACTTTATTCTTAACCCAACCTGGAAATGACCCAGTGTCCATCCAGGGGAGCAAACTGTGGAATATTCACACTGCAGATGAGTACTCAGCAACAATGAGAAATAGATGACAGATACTTTCAATGACATGAAAGCACTTCATAGACAATGTGCTGGACAAAGAATTCAGACAAGAATATATAATGAATGATTCACATTTATGAAGATATAAAATAGGAAAAATTACCTATGATTTAGAAAAAATCAGAAAAGCAGTTGTTTTTCAAGGAAATTACTGGCAAGAGGCATGAAAATATTCTCTGAGTTGGTCAAATATTGTATATCTGAAATAAGTGATGGTTTACAGGGTTCATGCATTTGTCAAACCAGTAGAATTTTTACATTTGCATATTTAACTGCATATCTTTTTTTCTAAAACTTTTAAATTTTTTTCAGGGGGCTCGGGGGTCGGAGTCTCATTCTGTTGCCCAGACTGGAGTGCAGTGGTGCGATCTGGGCTCACTGCATCTCTGGCTCCCGGTTCAAGCAATTCTCCTACCTCAGCCTCTTGAGTAACTGGGACTACAAGCGTGCACCACCATGCCCGGCTAATTTTTGTAGTTTTAGTAGAGACAGGGTTTCACCATTTTGGCCAGGCTGGTCTCGAACTCCTGACCTTGTGATTCACCCTCCCCGGCCTCCCAAAGTGCTGAGATTACAGGCGTGAGCCACTATGCCTGGCCTTTTCTAAAACAGTTTAAACATGCATCCATTATCCCATGATACAACTAATGCGTGGTTTTATCTGTGCTGAGAAAACAGACTATGAGTCCAATCATCTTTATAAATCATCATGATAAACAAATACAAGGGAAACTATAGACCGGAACAAGGACTATTGGCCTTTATTACAGATGCAAAGTTATGAAGTTAAACTGCACTTTTATTCATGACGATATAAGAGAGAAGAAAATATCCTTGATGTGCTTCAGGTAAAATCTGGATCTAATCTAAAAATTTTAAATGAATGATTTACTCAATAGTAAATTTAAAAGCAGAAAATTCTCCGCACCCGAGTTGAAAATTTTGTGCTGACTACATACACAAATGAAGACTCAAGAATGCAATCAAGTTATAGAAGTATATAATTATAGAACTAAAGATAATTATCTGTTTATGGACATCACAATTGTGGCAATGCATTCCAAATTTTTATTACTTCCGATATTATTATAACATTGATATTATGGCCACCAATACTGAAAAAAACATGATATGTACACGCTATGGGCTACTCAACAATAAAAAAATAAACTTAAAATATATACCATAACATGAAAGTAGCTCAGAGACAGTATTTGAACACAAAAAATGCATACTATAAAGGAGCATGTGGGTTATAGAGGTTAACAAATAGGATTTATTTTAGTAAGCAATCCCTTTTCCTTTTCAGTAATTTAGGTAATCAGATGAAGAAATACTGATCATAATGGAGAGAGATAAAATAGCATTACAGCTGGTAAAAGGTGAACAAAAAATTTACAAAAATGACTAACAAATAAATGACTGATTAACATGATTTTCATGTTTAACCTCAAAAACTAAAAACCCAAAGGAAGCCAAGTGTAACCTCCACCTTTCACCATATTAGTAAGATATATATTTTTCCATACTCAAGGTCAAATAGTACATTTCTGAATAAATGTTAAGCAATATACATAAAAATTTGAAATATATTTAAAATTTGAGCAAGCAATTTTGCTGCTGAGAATGTATTCTATAATTTTACTGAATTTGTGAATAACTATTTATGCACAAAAAGTGTTATCACAGGATTAGTTTTATGGTGGAGAATAAAACATAAAATTTTTAATAATAACAAAATACCAAATAAATTATTCTGTATTCAGTTGATAGAATAATATGCACTAAGTTTATTAATAATCATTTTATTATCATATTAAAATGTTTGAGGTATGGTAGTAAGTGAAAGAAACATAAAATTAACGAAGTTCTTATTTAACCTCACATATTTCTGAGACCCAAATTGGCGTAAATTGTTTTTAATAATAAAATTTGAGGCATGAGCTCAACTAGATGAAAATAAATATGTTCAAAAAGACTATACGAAAATATATGAAAAATGATATCCAATATATCACTTTTATTTTAATTTTTCTCTTCACTAAGTTTCATATAAAAAAATTATCACCAAACTATACAAGTGAATTGTATCATTCAACCTTAAAACTGTAATTAACTCACTAGTTAGAGACGATATTTTTAAGTCAATGAATAAAGAATTATTGCACTCGTCACTTGATTAGTCTTAAAAACACAAGAAACTACTGGACTATTAATTGATTTTTAGTACAAAAATTCATTATTTTAATAAAGATATATATTTCAGAAAACAATAGTTATGAGATTAAATAATTATAATAAAATGATAAGTGTAGTAATAGCAATAATTAGCTCCAGTATTTCTAATTGCACTTATTTTTTTCTAAGCCTTGTTAAAACTGTGAGGGGCCTGATATTTGACCTGATCTGCAAGCCTGCCACAGTTTTATGAATGCTCGCAAATGATAAGAAGATCCATGGTCAGAGACTAAAGACTTTTTACCCATCTTTGCAGTGTTTCCCCTTGTGATACAGAACAGTCTAGGTGAATGCTGCATGTGCAGTGTGTTTACAACACAGCTGAGGAGCCCTAAGCTTGGGAAACTCCAATTTTTTATAATGGGCTGCAAGAAAACTTGTTTGACCTTTGCTTAGAGGGCACGTGGTCTTTGCTATACTGAATAGTAAACAAACCTAACCTCTGCTCCAAAGAAAAATCCTCTTGTTAAAAGATGTTTGCTACACACATATCTTTAAAAAGATGGTCTGGAACAAAAAAAGCTAGTGCCTCTGCTCACAAAACATGCAGAAATATGAGAGACCCATTAACTGTCTCCCAACAAGCCTCAGTTTCCTTAGGTATAAAATTCCATAACAAATTTGTGATAGTATCTACTCTTTGAATCAAGTAAGATGATGAATGTATCCTAAAACTGTCAAAGTGATATATAAAATAATTCAACATTCATACTTTGTTTAAAAAAAGGATAAAAACCTAAGCAGTAGGCTCTCACAATCAATTACACAATGTGAATTTAAATTGTACACAGGTAGTTTAAAAACAGGGCTAGAAAATTTGGCTTTATAAAAATCTCGATTGTAATGGGAACACTGGAGGAACTATATTAATATCAGAAAGAAATCTAGGAAGATAAAAGTATTGCAAAAGTTGCTCCTAAGATGCACTCTAAATCAGATCATATTAACATGTTTTGCAAATTTGTTGTGAGTATTTCCCACAATTCTGTATCATGCAACTCAATGCCCTACAGTACCTAGCACAGTCCACTGATAGTGGCAAAGAGCTACATAAATGATCACTGAGATTTTATAACTCACACAATAGAGTTAAAAATATAGGGAAGAAAAATGGAAAAATAAAAACAGACAAATGAAAAGCAAGAAAGCTGAAAGGTAGGGAAAAGGTCATTTGGTAAAAATTTAGCATGTATAAATGCGCTGCTAGGAGACATCATCAGTTCTCTTGAAACCATTCCTCTATAGTTAAAACCTAATTACCACCAGCACTATTCCCACCAAGTCACCTAGAACTGGTTGCTCAACAGTCCTATACACACTTATTTGGAGCAACTGCAAGATTAAGCTAAGAAATTCGTAATAAGAGTCCCCAAAGAAATTTTACAAACAATGAAATATATGACTGTTGATCCCATGAACAGTGAGTGAATGGGTAAATAGTTTTAAGTTACAAAGTGAAAAAAGAATGGTAGCCAGCTATTTAGGACTTGAGAATGGATGTGTCTTTCAAGCTTGTTGATAAAACCACAAGAGTCAGGGTGCAGTGGCTCTCCCAGCACTTTGGGAGATGGAGGCAAGAGGATCACTTGAGTCCAGGAATTTGAGACCATCTGGGCAGTATTGTGAGACCACGTCTCTACAAATAATTTTAAAAATTGAGCTGAGTGTGATAGTACACACCTTTAGTCCCAGCTACCCAGGAGGCCAAGGCAGGAGGATCACTTGAGCCCAGGATTTCAAGGCTGTCGTGAGCTATGATTGCACCACTACTCTCCGGCCTGGGTGACAAAATGAGACCTTGTCTCAAAAAAGTATTAATAGTAATAATTAATTTTTTAAAAAGCACAAGACAATTCAGTAAAAGAAAGAAAAGCAAAATTTTTGGTAGACTTTTGGAAACTTAGGCTAGAAAAGGCAAATGCAATATATATATTTTCTAATATGTATAAGTGTGTGATATAATATATAAATAGTATAATATATAACTAGATACTATGAAATATATATAACAAATATTATCTTAAGTAAGGAAAATCTATGAATGGTCTCTTCCTCTGGGTTCTAATTGTGCTTTTATCTACCTGCATTTCACACTATATACACTGAATTGTAATTTGTTCACATTTGGTCTCCTCTGGTTGTATTTCAATTTCTCTAGAAAGTAAGGTGTAGTCAAAGACACTACTTTTGATAGTAGTCAGTCATATGTTTCAAAATCAGCCTCTGCTCTTCAATTAATATTGAAGAGTTACTTAACTTCCCTGAGAATTAGCTACTCAGATCATTTAAATTTAAATATTTGAAAATTATACTGGGTATACCTGGGTAATAAGGAAATCAAAAGACTGCTGTTACTGGGCCTACAAGTGGTAATCTCACCACAAAGCTGTCTTATTTTCTCTCTTGTTTGTATGCTTTTGTTAAGAAAAAAGCTTAACATGATAAATATAACATTTTGTTCTGTATTAAAATGCTCTTCAACGTTTATTTCAAGTGGAACAAAGGAATGATGGAGATCTTGATTCTTCTATTCCCAAATTACTGTTAAATACTGTGTGTGCCACTCCTTGGGGAAAATCCTATGAAACAACAAGGGAAGAGGGAATTCTGATACATTTTTAGTAGATGTGTGCCAAGGGGAAATTCTTAACACATTTATGTTACTTTCTGACAGAAAGTAAATCTCATTCGGCTGATTTGGGGTAGGGGGTGGTAGAGAAAGAGAGAGAGAGAGAGAGAGAGAGA
>NW_012098588.1:349816-353755 GCF_000951045.1 Mandrillus leucophaeus | reverse complement strand
AAAATGAAAAAAGCAAGATAGCCCTTTATCATTAACTTCATTCAATACATCTTACAAAACTATTTATTTATCAAAATATAATCTAGTAGTATTATAATATTAAATAAACAATAGAAAATTGATAAAATAGGCATATGAAAATTCATATATGTTATATATACCAACTAATATCAGTTAAAAAGCATGATATAAAAGAGATCTCTACCACAATAATAAAAAGTAATACCAAAGAAAAATTTAAAAGCAATGGTCAAAACTGATATAGATAAAAAGCAGATTAAAATTGGACATATTTGATGGTAAAATATTAACTTTCTTATTTAAGTACAACTCTGGTGAAATTTTGATCTATAATAATAAAAAGATGAGTAACACCAGAAAAAAAAAACAAAAAAAAAACACAAAACATCCAGAGATACAAAACATGTAAAGACAATAAATTTTAAAAGTACACTAAAGACAGGGGCACCCAAGATGGCTGAATAGGAACAGCTCCAGCCTCCAGCTCCCAGAATGAGTGACACAGAAGACAGGTGATTTCTGCATTTTCAACTGAGGTACCGGATTCATCTCACTGGGGCATGTCAGACAGTCGGTGCTGGTCCGTGGGTGCAGCCTGATCAGCAAGAGCTGAAGCTGGGTGAAGCATCGCGTCACCTGCGAAGCGCAAGGGGGAAGGGAATTCCTTTTCCTAGCCAAGGAAAATTGAGACACACAACACCTGGAAAATTAGGTAACTCCCACCCTAATACTGTGCTTTACCAAGAGTATAGCAAATAGCACACCAGGAGATTATATCCCATACCTGGCCTGGAGGGTCCCATGCCCACAGAGCCTCCCTCATTGCTAGCACAGCAGTCTGAGATCTAACTGCAAGGCACCAGCGAGGCTGGGGGAGGGGCACCCACTATTGCTGAGGCTTAAGTAGGTAAACAAAGCTGCCACAGGAAGCTCGAATTGGGTGGAGCCCACCACAGCTCAAGGAGGCCTGCCTGCCTCTGTAGACTCACCTCTGGGGACAAGGCATAGCTAAACAAAAAGGAGCAGAAACCTCTGCAGATGTAAAAGTCCCTGTCTGACATCTTTGAAGAGAGCAGTGGTTCTCCCAGCGCGGAGGTTGAGATCTGAGAATGGATAGATTGCCTGCTCAAGTGGGTCCCTCACCCCTGAGTAGCCTAACTGGGAGACATCCCCCACTAGGTACAGACTGACACCTCATACCTCACAAGGCTGTGTACACCCCTGAGACAAAGCTTCCAGAGTAAGAATCAGACAGCAACAATCGCTGTTCAGCAATATTCTATCTTCTGCAGCCTCTGCTGCTGATACCCAGGCAAACAGGGTCTGGAGTAGACCTCAGGGAAACTCCAACAGACCTGCAGGTGAGGGTCTTGACTGTTAGAAGGAAAACTAACAAACAGAAAGGACACCCACACCAAAACCCCATCAGTACATCACCATCATCAAAGACCAAAGGCAGATAAAACCACAAAGATGGGGAAAAAGCAGTGCAGAAAAGCTGGAAATTCAAAAAATCAGAGCACATGTCCCCCTCCAAAGGAACACAGCTCATTGCCAGCAACAGAACAAAGCTGGAGAGAGAATGACTTTAATGAGTTGAGAGAAGAAGGCTTCAGCTGATCAAACTTCTCAGAACTAAAGGAGGAACTATGTAACCAGTGCAAAGAAACTAAAAACCTTGAAAAAAGAATGGATGAATGGATAACTAGAATAATCAATGCAGAGAAGACCTTAAAAGAAGTCTGCAACAAATTCCTCATCTCCATCTGAGACCACCTCAGCCTGGATTTCATGGTCCACATCATTATCAGCATTTTGGTCAAAGCCATTCAACAAGTCTCCTGAGAGTTCCAAACTGACCCACATTTTCCTGTCTTCTTCTGAGCCCTCCAAACTGTTCCCACCTCTGTCTTTTACTCAGTTCCAAAGTCACTTCCACATTTTCAGGTATCTTTTTAGTAGTGCCCCACTCCTAGTACGAATTTACTGTATTAGTCCATTTTCACACTGCTGATAAAGACATACCCAAGGCTGGACAATTTACAAAAGAAAGAGGACATACAGTATGTCATTGGACATACAGTTCCATGTGGCTGGGAGGCCTCATAATCATGGTGGAAGGTAAGGAGGAGCAAGTCACGTCTTAACATGGATGGCAGAAGGCAAAGGGAGATCTTATGCAGGGAAATTCCCATTTTTAAAATTATCAGACCTCGTGAGAGTTATTCACTTTCACAAGAACAGCATAGGGAAGACCTGCCCCCATGATTCAGTTATCTCCCACTTGGTTCCTTCCACAGCATGTCGGAATTATAGAAGCTACACGATGAGATTTGGGTGGGGACACAGAGCCAAACCTATCCATTTTATCCTGTAAAGATGACTCCCTGTAGCCTAATCCATACTCTGAAATGTTATTGACACAACTAACATTTAGAGAAAGAAGAAAACATAAATACTCTGTAGAATTATTCTACTTTTTAAACTCAATGAATTTGATAAATGATTCCTGTTAAAACTCTTTAATTTTGTTTATTCGGCTTTCCAGTCAAAATAAATGTTATTCTCAACCTACAATTTCAGTGAAGCTTAGGGAAATCAAACACAAATCCTGTCTACTTCATAAATTATAAGCAAAGTGGTAAGAAATGGTAATAGAAACCATATCTGATTCTGCAATGATTTGTGGGGGCAATGCAAAACATCCATGAAAACAGAAGCTATAAAAATGTACAGTTTGATTTTCATAAACTAGGTTGGCCCTCTTGGGGGGTGCGAATAACAGAAAAAATGAAAAATGATTTCTTATTTATTCTAGCCAAACAAAGCCTGAGAAGGAAACTGTAAGGATGAATCCAAGAGTACGATGGTACATCCATCTTTATGCCCAATTCACATCATTTTATAGGAGGAAAACTAAAACCAACTGGTATTGACAGCGTATCAAAATTATGAGTGGAACTATCTTTAATCACTTGTACAAATTCCTTTTGCATAATCTACACTGATACTTTTAAAGAACATCTGCTTTATATTATTAAATATTTTAGTTCATAAAGGTATAATGACTTTCATCTTCAATATTCTAGAATGCATTTTATGTAGCATCAGTGTATGAGTGCCAGACTTATTTGCCTTATTCTCTAATGATTATCAAACTGCAGAACCATGTCTGTTATATAGAAGGTGCTCAGGAATCATGTGATGAATGAATGAATAAATTTTATCTTTGAGAAAACCATAAAGATAATTTTCCTAATTTTATTTCATAACACATCACAGGAATATCATTCATTAGTTTAATTTGCTAGGGTAAATTCTCTAGCGTATGATTAATTTTATATCAAAAAAACAAAATTCTGTTTTTAAGCAATGAAAACATCCATAATTACCTGACACAGCAAGAATACAAACCCCATTATGTGGTTATTTTTATCAATACATGATGTGGATATAAACATTTTATATGGATATGGACATGTTCATATCCTTAACACATATGTAGTTATGGAAGTACAAACATTTTAAAATTTTTCCTAAAACTCTCTAAAGTTTCACAAGACTATGATGGTATCTGATATATTTAGTAGGTAAAAATAAGGAAGAATTAAAGCTGAATATTTAACCAAATGTATTCCTGGTGCTGATTCCTGCTAAAAAATATCTATAATAAATTACAGAAAATGAAATAGAAAACAAGAATGATAACCTCACAGAGAATTAAATTTTTTTAAAGATAATAAGTGTTTTAACAGATGAAATAGAACATAGCATGTCATGGATACAACACAAGATTAACAACTAAAAGTCGTAATATCTGCAGATTAATTTGTGCTCTTTCTATAGATTATTCATACTGGTTAACCTACTTAAGACTGATACATAAGAGAAGTCTTCATGGAAAAAAATAAGGTGTAG
>NW_012098588.1:344416-349738 GCF_000951045.1 Mandrillus leucophaeus | reverse complement strand
AATTAATTAATTAAAAATAAAAAGATAAAGATGTAGGCCCTTTTTAAAATCCAGACCACAGAGTCATGCTAGGGCTCTATCTTAGAATTGGGAATAAGGAGCTTAATGGGTGCCAAGGAAACGCTTATTAACACATTTATGTTACTTTCTGACAGAAAGTAAATCTCATTTGGCTGATTTGTTTGACAAGGATTGACTTTGTAAGTTAGGTTATATGACCATAATTTCCCATAAACTAACTGAATTAAATGATGGCTCCATGATTCTGACTAAAGTATATTTAAAACGTGGAATTAGATGAAGGCATTAATTAAAATATATATTATATTGACAAGAATATATGAGAATTAATTGTATTTTATCTTATTCTGATATATTTTTAGTATATCAAGTTAAATATGTTGCCTCTAGTTGAGAAGGAATTTAAGGGAATAATTAATAGTCTTTTGAAAAGTCTTTGTAGAGCCTTTTATGTATAATTCCTAGACAGTGAGAATGTGATTGATCTTCATGACTAGGTAACAAATCTTTTTGAAAGTTAGGTCATTTCCAATTTCTTGCTATCAATAAAACTGAAGGAGGAAGTAATCAAGTTGTCAGCTGATATTACATTAAAAATAGGTTTTGTAAGAAACCACTATGTTACTTGGTAAATAACGTGAAAAAAAGGTTTAAATAATTGAGTAACAACTCATATTACAGAGTTTCATTCATTTTTATCTCCCCGTTTAAATACACAAATTTTCACATCATTTACATGTATGATAAAGAAAACTAGGAATAGTCATCTAGCAATAAGTAATAATCACTCAGAGATATATGAATTAACTAAATAAAAGCTTCCTCCATCTCATAAAAGATAATTTCAATTTTATATTTTACCTCTCATATTTAGTAAATATTTAGATAAGTATCAAAATTTATATTATATTTTTTATACTCACAGTAACTCAAATGTAGTGAAAACATCCTAAAACATTTTAACTTGTATAGAGCTTTAGTAACACAAAATATCTCAAAATGTTATCAAAATAATATTCACATTTTTGTTGCAGTCATATATGTGATCGAAATAATTTCAGTGATAAGACTTATCAAATACTGAGTACACAAAACAAGGCAAAAAAAGCTGAATGTTAAATATGCTTTTGTTGCTAATTTTTTAATTTGATAAATGTGGATATTAAATTGTCATAATATTTTGATTTATTGGAGACAATTTAAAAGTTGACATAATTTTTTTAAAAGCCAAAATTTACAAAATGCCAAAACATCTTTTGTAGCTATTTGCACTTTATAAAACATCAAATATATTTTGCAAAGTAGTATGTAGCTTTTTAATTTTTTGAGGAAACATCCAAGCAAATATTTGAAGACTGTGACCATTTACCAAAGGCAATTCTAGATAACTGAAGGAATTAAATGTAAAAAAAAAAAAATCTGTTATTTTGGAAACAAACCATGAGAATATCTTTATTACTTAAGAGAAGAGAAAAACATGTTTCGTATAAGTACAAACGAGTACACAATTAGGGAGAATAATAATCATTTGAAAGTAAAAACTTAAAAATTTCTGTTCAGATGAAAAGGACAAACCACAAATAAAGAGAAAATACCTGCCATATGTATTACCAAGGGTGAAAAACACTCCAAATATATAAATCTGTTACAAAAATTCAACAACATGGAACTGACATAGGGAATGACATCAACAATTATTTCATAGACAATGACACACAAATGACAAGCAAATATTTGACAATTTGTGTAACTGAATTTTAATAAGAAATGAAGTTAAAGCACAATAAGAAATTATTTTACAATAATTATATTAGCAAAATTGAAAACTGAAAGAAATGATAAACAACAGTAACATGAATAAAGTATATAACTACACATGACATAATGGATCTCATGGTCCTTAATTGAAGAGGACAGCAGCAAGTATAACTCCTCACAACTATTCTGTTTATATCAAGTTAAAAGGCAAAAGAAATGTGAACATTTTATTTTTTGTATTACATTCATGCACGTCTATCTCATAATCAGAAACCAGAAGGAATGCCAGAGAAAAACGGCATGGCTATGTTCTATTTTAAAACTCCATTATGTAAATAAGTATTAATATTATTGTCAATCTTTCTAACATTTATAAATGTCGGGCATATTATTTTACAATATTTAATACAATATTGACTATTTTAAATCAAGTATATAAAAGTAATGAAAATAAAATTAAGATAAAATAGCATTCCACATAGGTTTAACAAAGTCCCAAGTCAGCATTTAGTGCTAATGAAAAAAAGCAGAATGTTTCTTAGTCTATCTAGGCTGCTATAATAAAATGCAATAAACTAGCTCACTTATAAACAACAGAAATTTATTTCTCAGTTCTTTTAGACTGGAAAGTACAAGATCAAGAGGCCATCGTGGTCAAATTTTGGGGAGGGCCCTCGTCTGAGTTGCAAACTGATAGCTTCTCCCTGTGTCTTCACCTGTTGGAAGGGCAAAGCTGCTCTCTGAAGTCTCTTTCATAAAGGCATGAGTTCCATTCATCAGGGCACTTTCCTCACTATCTAAACACCTCCCAAAGGGCTCTTTTCTTAATACCATCACTTTGGGGGTCAGGATTTCATCACATAAACTTGGGGGTAGAGACAAATAGTCCAATCATAACTGGTGGTTTTTATATCTTAGCTGAAGGATGATCTCTGCAGAAGAAACATCATGTCTTGTTATCACTATACACTCACATTAAATCACAAACGTGCGCATATAATTGAGGTTAAATGAGTATTTTTGATATCTTCATGTTACTATTCCTCAAAGTGTGTATGGACATCTCCTAAATGTATGTAACTACTTTGTAAATCTTAAGTTTGTGGCAGTGGTAGATTTAAAGCAATTTTGCGCCCTATTTTTCTAAGTGTGAATCAAAATTGCAGAATATGTGGTGTTCCTGGCTGTCTGCTAGAATAAGTAGAACAAGTTGGTATCTTGTTTTAAACAAACAAAAATGCTTTCACCCAAAGTCTGTAAAAGCCCTTAATGACAATGTGTGCTAATTATGAGTATGTAAACTCATAGATATTTCTGTGGATGATATATAAAAGGTAGCTTTTGTGACCATTCTCCAAATTTTGAAAAGCTCCTTAGAAATTTATTTCAAATATCTGTAATCCTTTCTAACTGCTAGGGCATTGGTTGAGAGATAGCTCTCTTCTCTTCAAACAACTCCAACATTGATTTTGAAATAAAAGTTTCCCTATGGGAGTCAGAGGTTTTAAAGTGACTCAGTACGAAGCAATAAACCTGAACTTTTCGGAATTTGTTTTATAACCTTGAGGTGTCTTAGACATACATGCTTGTAACACTGGTTGATGGACCTTGTGGACATTGAAGCACTCACTTTGTTTTATCATTTTTCTTAGGAGGTCAAGCAAACTGGCCCTGAGAAACAAGTGTATTTGATTTAATTAGATATTTTTGTGTTTTATATTTGCAGGTAAACACAAAAACAAATACTTTAAAATTAATCATGTCTTGATTTTCAGAGAATTCTTCTTGGCCTCATTCAACTATTGAAGCACACTAGGAAAATAATTGGCTAAACAATTGTCAAGAATACAATTAATGTTGAACCTCTGGAGGAATGTGCAACCATAAAATGAGTTTATATGTCTGCTTAAATCTTAATATATTCATATTTAGGTCTTTAGTAGGTTACGTGTACCATACCAAAAATGAAAATAGAAAAGTGTAAAAAAAAGACAAAGCAAAATGAAAAAAGCAAGATAGCCCTTTATCATTAACTTCATTCAATACATCTTACAAAACTATTTATTTATCAAAATATAATCTAGTAGTATTATAATATTAAATAAACAATAGAAAATTGATAAAATAGGCATATGAAAATTCATATATGTTATATATACCAACTAATATCAGTTAAAAAGCATGATATAAAAGAGATCTCTACCACAATAATAAAAAGTAATACCAAAGAAAAATTTAAAAGCAATGGTCAAAACTGATATAGATAAAAAGCAGATTAAAATTGGACATATTTGATGGTAAAATATTAACTTTCTTATTTAAGTACAACTCTGGTGAAATTTTGATCTATAATAATAAAAAGATGAGTAACACCAGAAAAAAAAAACAAAAAAAAAACACAAAACATCCAGAGATACAAAACATGTAAAGACAATAAATTTTAAAAGTACACTAAAGACAGGGGCACCCAAGATGGCTGAATAGGAACAGCTCCAGCCTCCAGCTCCCAGAATGAGTGACACAGAAGACAGGTGATTTCTGCATTTTCAACTGAGGTACCGGATTCATCTCACTGGGGCATGTCAGACAGTCGGTGCTGGTCCGTGGGTGCAGCCTGATCAGCAAGAGCTGAAGCTGGGTGAAGCATCGCGTCACCTGCGAAGCGCAAGGGGGAAGGGAATTCCTTTTCCTAGCCAAGGAAAATTGAGACACACAACACCTGGAAAATTAGGTAACTCCCACCCTAATACTGTGCTTTACCAAGAGTATAGCAAATAGCACACCAGGAGATTATATCCCATACCTGGCCTGGAGGGTCCCATGCCCACAGAGCCTCCCTCATTGCTAGCACAGCAGTCTGAGATCTAACTGCAAGGCACCAGCGAGGCTGGGGGAGGGGCACCCACTATTGCTGAGGCTTAAGTAGGTAAACAAAGCTGCCACAGGAAGCTCGAATTGGGTGGAGCCCACCACAGCTCAAGGAGGCCTGCCTGCCTCTGTAGACTCACCTCTGGGGACAAGGCATAGCTAAACAAAAAGGAGCAGAAACCTCTGCAGATGTAAAAGTCCCTGTCTGACATCTTTGAAGAGAGCAGTGGTTCTCCCAGCGCGGAGGTTGAGATCTGAGAATGGATAGATTGCCTGCTCAAGTGGGTCCCTCACCCCTGAGTAGCCTAACTGGGAGACATCCCCCACTAGGTACAGACTGACACCTCATACCTCACAAGGCTGTGTACACCCCTGAGACAAAGCTTCCAGAGTAAGAATCAGACAGCAACAATCGCTGTTCAGCAATATTCTATCTTCTGCAGCCTCTGCTGCTGATACCCAGGCAAACAGGGTCTGGAGTAGACCTCAGGGAAACTCCAACAGACCTGCAGGTGAGGGTCTTGACTGTTAGAAGGAAAACTAACAAACTGAAAGGACACCCACACCAAAATTCCATCAGTACATCACCATCATCAAAGACCAAAGGCAGATAAAACCACAAAGATGGGGAAAAAGCAGTGCAGAAAAGCTGGAAATTCAAAAAATCAGAGCACA
>NW_012098588.1:336153-337916 GCF_000951045.1 Mandrillus leucophaeus | reverse complement strand
AAAAAAACAGTACCTGAACTCCTACAACTCACTAGCAAAAAATAAACAAACAACTAATCTGATTTTTAAATTGGCAGATGACATAAGTAGGCATTTATCTAAAGAACACTTACAAATGGCCAACAAGTATATGAAAAGATGTTCAATATCACTAATCGTCAGGGAAATGTATATCAAAACTATGAGTTATCACATCATGCCTATTAAGATGGGCATAGTTTTTTTAAAAAGTGTTGGTGAAAATGTGGAGAAATTTGAATGCTTGTACACTGTTGGTAGAAATATGAATATATAGACAAATTCCCTATGAGAAGTGAGTGTCTGCTGTATTTCAGGAATAGCAAGAAGGCTGGGTAGCTGAAGCTGAGTGAGTAAGTAGTAGTAAATGATCTGTTCTTTCTAGGAACAAGGAAGCTTTATCTTGTGGGGTCTTTTGGTCTGTTGTAAATATTTAGGCATTTAGTTTGAATTAAACGGGGTCCTGGTCAGGGTAAAGAATGGTGTCCTATGGAGAGTACTCTCTGGTACAGGGTATTGGAGCCCATCAGGCATTAGAGGGCATACTTGGGAAGAGGCAGTCAGCACAGATTGTTATCTTAGGGCAGGATTGCTGCACATCCAATTGTGTGGCAATAGAAGTAGCCCAGGTAGGAAGTTAGAGCCAAGTGATGTGGGGAGGGCAAGAATGCAGGGAGGAGACAATGATGGTTATGAGAGACTAGATACATACAAGAAGTTCCATAAAGAAATAGACATATCAACGTTCATGAGAGCCTGATTTCTCACTAGAAAAAGGAGTAACAGCATAAACCCAGTAATGGAATTACTGAGTCAAATGGTACTTCTGACCTGACACAGCAAGAATAATCCATTATGTGGTTATTAATACCCATATATGATATGGATATAAACATGTTATATGGATATGAACATGTTCATATCCATAACACATATGTAGTTATGGAAGTACAAACTTTCTTAAAATTTTTACTAAAATTCTCTAAAGTTTCACCGGACTATGATGGTAGGAACTTTTTCTCATTAGAAAAAGGAGTAGCAGTATATACCCAGTAATGCAGTTACAGAGTCAAATGGTATTTCTGACTTTAGGTCTTTGAGGAATTACCACACAGTCTTCCACAGTGGTTGAACTAATTTATACTCCCACCAACAGTGAGTAAGTGATCCTTTTTCTCCACAACCTAGCTGTTATTTTTTTGACTTTTTAATGATAGCCACTGTGACTGATATGAGATAGTATCTCATTGTGGTTTTCTCTAACATTCAATGATGTTGAGCTTTTTTTTAACATGCTTGTTGGCTGCATGTATGTCTTATTTTGAGATGTGTCTGTTCAAGTTTTTTGCCCATTTTTAAATGAGGTTTTTTTCTTGTAAATTTGTTTAAGTTCTTTATAGAGGCTCGATAATGGAACTTTGTCAGATGCATAGTTTTCACAAATTTTCTCCCATTCTGTGGGTTTTTTGTTTACTCTGTTGATAGTTTCTTTGCTGTGCAGAGCTTCATTAGTTTAATTAGATATAATTTGCCAGGTTTTGCTTTTGTTGCTATTGATTTTGGTGTCTTCATCATAAAATCTTTGCCCATGTCTATGTCCTGAATGGAATTGCATAGGATGTCTTCCAGGGTTTTTATAGTTTCTGGTTTTACACTCAAGTCTTTAATCCATTTTTAGTTAATTTTTGTATATGGTGTAAGGAAGGAGTCCAGTTTCAATTTTCTGCCTATGGCTGACCGGTTAT
>NW_012098588.1:331695-335663 GCF_000951045.1 Mandrillus leucophaeus | reverse complement strand
AAGTTTATAATTACAAGATATTTACATAGTCTCAACACAGTTCCCAAGAAAATATTTATTGGCTGACAAGTCAGTAAGAAGTCTGATAACTGGAAATTCTGCCAGGTAATCAGAGTTAACATAACCAGTAAGGAAACAAATGGAAATGATCTGCCAGAGTATCACTTTTAAAGTCAAAGAATCACAACATGAAAGTAATCATGAGATACATTAAATACACGATGAAGATCATTTTATAAGATAATTGTTTTTATATATTCGCATATGTAGTGGTTATGAAATTCAAAGAAAGATTGAACATCTATTCAAGATTGAAAAAAACCAGAGGCATGAAAATTCAACAGTACTTGTATTTCTCAATTGAATGCTCTTGCTATAAAGGGCATTGTGAGACTACTGATAAAACTTTAAGGTAATTGCAAAAAAAACAACAATAACAACAACAAAAATTGACAAATGAGATCTAATAAAACTAAAGAGCTTCTGCAGAGCAAAAGAAACTATCAACAGAGTAAATAGACAACCCACAAAATGGGAGAAAATATTTGCAAACTCTGCATCTGACAAAGTTCTGATATCCAGAACGTATAAAGAACTTAAATTAGCAAGCAAGAAACAAACAACCCCATTAAAAAGTTGGCAAAGGACATGAACAGATACTTCAAAGAAAGACATACATGTGGCCAACAAGCATATAAAAAAGTGCTCAACATCACTAATCACTATAGAAATGCAAATCAAACCACAGTGAGATGCCATCTCACATCAGTCAGAATGGTTATTATTAAAAAGTAAAAAAATAACAGGTGCTGGTGAGGTTACAGAGAAAAAGGAATGCTTATACACTGTTGGTAGGAATGTAAGTTAGTTCAGTCATTGTGGAAAGCATTTTGG
Source organism: Mandrillus leucophaeus (assembly GCF_000951045.1). Classification (NCBI taxonomy): domain Eukaryota; kingdom Metazoa; phylum Chordata; class Mammalia; order Primates; family Cercopithecidae; genus Mandrillus; species Mandrillus leucophaeus. The sequence continues at coordinate 334,769 of NW_012098588.1, read as the reverse complement.
CAATTTATTGAATAGCTTAAAACAGAACTACCATTTATCACAACAATCCCAGTATTGTGTAGATACTCAAAGGGATATAAATCATTCTACTATAAAGACATATGCACATGTATGTTCATCACAGCACTATTCACTATAGTAAAGACATGGAATAAACCAAAATGCCCTTCAACAGGACACTGGATTAAAAAAATGTGGTATATCTACACCATGGAATACTACACAGCCATAAAGAACGAGATCATGTCCTTGGTAGCAACGTGGATGCAGCTGGGAGCCACTGTCTTACAAACTTATGCAGGAACAGAAAACCAAATACTGAATATCCTCACTTATAAGTGGGAGCTAAATATTGGATACAAATGGTGACAAAGAAGGGGGATCAATAGACACTAGGGCCTACTTGAGTGTGGAGGATAGAAGGAGGGTGAGGTTTGAATAGGAGGACGATGAGGTTTGAAAAACTACCCATTTGGTACTATGCTTATTACTCTGGTGATAAAATCATCTGTACACCAATCCCCTGTGACACAGAATTCATCTATATGACAAACCTGCACATGTACCTCTGAAACTAAGACAAAAGTTAAAAAAAAGAACTTGAATGGGATTTTAGAATTAAATGTTAGCAACATAGTAATGTAAATTTACTGAGTTTTATGGTTGTACTGTGTTTAACAATAAGAATGCCTTTATTTGTAAAAAATAAATAAATAAATAAACTGCACAGTAAAGTATTCGGAAGTGATATCAGCAACTTATTACTCAATTGTTCAGAAAAGAAATTATTTGTATTATATCTGTAACTTTGTAATTAACTTAGTATTTTTTCAAATAAAACATGAGAGGAAGGATAGAAATAGAGAAATAGTGAGTATAGATAATCAGCGATTTCAATCATTATTGAAAAAGTGCAACAGTTATATTTAGGGTAAAAGAATAATAAGCTCGTTCATGGTGATGCTGAAGTCTAGGTGGAAAGGCTCGATGCATGTCAGGAGAGATTGCAGGATCACAAGACACAAATTTTGAAATCATGAGAGCATAGTACTTAGAAATATGAAGTGCACGAGACTAACATTGTTGATCAACCTGACTTGTTAAAAGAAAGCATTAATTGGCTTCTAAGGTAGAGAGATACAAAAAAAGTAAGGCCTTAGCAAATATGTTTCTGGACCCAGAGTCATCATGTTTCTGACTTTGAATCCTTGTTTCACTATTAGGAACAGAAAACCAAATGCTGCATATTCTAAATATGCCATCTATGGAAAGTTGTTATATCTATGACAAGTTAAAAATCTGTCTATGCCTCAGATTCTGCAACAGCAAAATGAGGATAACAATAAATAATTTTGGTTTTCAATTTAGATGAAATGAGTTAACATGCAAAACCCTTGGACACTACAACTATACTATGACAAGCACAGTGTAAGCCTTCAGTGTTAGCTTTTATTATAGTTGTTCTTATTAAACATTTTAAGACTAGCAAAAATTGTCTTCTTGGAATTCTGTGAATAAGTGTTAAAAAGTAAACTGTGTGGTAAAACATTATCAGAGCTTTTTCTGGTAAGTTTAAATTGGCTATATCTTTATGCATATTTATCTGCAACCCTTTAGAGTAATCAGAATTATTTTCTCTACATGGAAATGCAGATAGTAGGTTTTGTTTGCTTAAACTGAAAATGAACAAGTCCATGCGTATGTCAAAGGATTTCTTACAAACGATCTCAGTAAAGTTCTGCTAAAGTAATTGGTGACAAAAGTGCCATTGAATTTTGGAATTTGAGCAGTCATAAGATTTGTGTCTTCAAGCAAACATAAGTATCTTATTACCTCCAGATGCATTTTACCAGTACAGAAAGAATAGTTATAATATTGGGAAAATAGGGATGACTACAAAACTAATTTAAATAAGCAGGAGCTGGGAATTCTAACAGTATATGTTGTATACACATGCAGGTTTATTTTGGGTTCTCTTTGTGTTGGCTTAATTTTGAAAAAATGTATGTATTTTACTGGTAAAATATCCACTTCAGTGTATTTACTGAATACAGTTGTATTTACTAAATGTATCAATACCATCAATACCATTAGAAATTATAACCAGCATTAATTTAATTAAAGTACATATGAAAATCTTAGTAAACTAAGAATAAATTTGTCTCCAAATTAACACATCTTCAATACTGCACAAGTTGTTAGTATAAAACAAATATTTATATTTCAGCTATCTTTAATATGACCAACTGTATATAACATGCTAAATCAAGATAAACAATCTTAGAGAATATATTTTAGTCTAATTTGGAAAATTACTTGAATGTAGTTAATGGCAATTTAGGTACTTATAATTTTTCAAAATAATCATAAAAGTATTAGTTTCTGTATAAATCATATGTAAAATAAAGAACATTTCTTTAAAATACATATGCATTAATCTTTTAAAAATTCTCCAGACTTAGGAATTTGGAATTCTAGCTGGCAAATATGAATTAACAGGATGTAAGTTTTTCCTTTTGTCTGAAACAATCAAGAAAAAAACGACAAAATATATAAAATATTGTTGTTCAAGACACATCAGGCAACAAATGTCATTACTCCCTAAGAGGTAGAAAAAAAATAAGATGACTTTTATGATTGCCCTAATTCACTGGCTTTAGAGCATTTAAAGCGGCAATGTTGCCAAGTAAAATGAGCATTTGGCTCAGCCTCCAAAGGTGCAAATCAGACCAGCTGTTTTAGAGGTTCCGTCTATGCCTCCACCACCACAGCCACAGGCACGTGGTTCAGGGCATCTCCCATTAACCTTTCTGCTTCCAGCTTGGTTGCCTGGGCTAGCCCACAGCAGGCAAAGGCCAAAGGCCGAGCCCAACCACCACCGGGCCAACGGATGGATGCTTCTCCCCCACCATGCCAACAGAACGTTTTCCCCTGGCCAAGGAATTGAACCCAGCCTCAACCCGGGGAAGGATACAATAATTAAAGTGACCCACCTGCACTAAGCAAGGATTTCTTCCCACAGGATCTCCCCATTTTGCCCCTTAAACTTTTTTCTCTTTTTTTTCTTTTCTAAG
>NW_012098588.1:322609-331630 GCF_000951045.1 Mandrillus leucophaeus | reverse complement strand
CCGCCCCGCCCCAGCTCTGTTTCTGATAGGGAAGTTAACAGAGGAATGACTCCTGCTGGCTGAAAACTGAAAATTCAGCAGGGCTTATTTGAGCCACCTTAATGGAACACAAACAGCCTCTAAAATACTTTTTCAGTCCCAAACTCGATTTCAAGCTTCAGGCTAAGGCCCTAGAAAGAAAAACTAGGTCTGAGGGATCCAAAGTCAAGCAACGGATCCAATGTAGATGAGCAGGACCAATTCCTGACGACTAAAACTCCCACCCCAAGGAAAGAGACTATGCTTCGTGACATAAACAGGTCCAGGAAACTCAAAGTTTGCTGACAGCAGGGAGAAAGGGAGGCACTGGTGATGCTGGTTAATTCCTATTCTCCAGGTTTCGCCTGCTTCATGGGTGCATACATCAGCACCTATAGCCGCACCTGCCACGGTCGCCGGGGCTCAGGGATAACAGGTGAAAGGTGAAGGGAGGACCCTCACTTTTTCTCTCCATCACACCCTGAATTTTCACTGTAAGAAGGAAGGGAATGAGGAATGCCTCTATTTCCTGTCTTTCAGAATGGGCAGCCAGTTCTCTTCACCATCCCCAGTTTATATTCTGCTGGAGCGTATCCTGAACCATTGGGACTGCTTTGACCCTCAGAATCTGGAGGAAGAGTGTCTCACAACCGTTTGCACAGAGGTTTGGCCAAATTATGCTTTACATCAAGGACTGACTTGGCCACATGAAGGCACCATTCATTTCGATATCATCTGGCCGTTGGAATTTTTCTGTAGACGTGAGGATAGATGATCTGAGGCCCCGTATGTGAAAGCTTTCTGTACCTTGCAAGGCAATCAAGAACTTCGTCAACAATGTAGGATTGATCTAGTCCTCTCTTTTGCTGTCTCAGGGAAGGTTGCGAGGGGCAAGCCCAGGGAATTAAATATACAAATCCCGGAGGAGCCACAACAGAGGAGCCAGCTCTCTCAAGCCCTGCTCCTCCAGGTGCACCCCAACCTCCCTATCCAGCATCAGCCTCTCACTTGCTTCCTCCTAGATATCATCACCCTAAAGAAGCCCCAGTCTCATCTTGCCCCTCAAACAGGTGCCCAGAGAATTTGGGCCCAGTAAGAGGCTGTTTGTGTTGCATTAAGGTGTCTCAAATAAGCCTTGCTGAATTTTCAGTTTTCAGCCAGCAGGAATCATTCCTCGGTTAACTTCCCTATCTGTAAGTAAGGTCCAGGTTCCCATCTCCCTACAAGACTTAAAGCAAATTAAGGGGGTTCTTGGCAGATTTTCAGATGACCCTGAAAAACATATAGAGGCTTTCCCGAAATTCACCCAAATATTTGAACTGTCCTGGAGAAACATTACGTTATTTTTGAATCAGACCCTGACAGACACTGAGAAACAGGCAGCACTGCAAGCAGCAGAGAGATTTGTGGATGAGCTTTGCATCACATACAGCATCCAGGAAGGGGGTGAACATTATCCAACTGGAAGAGAAAAAGTACCAATGGATGACCCTAAATGAGATCTCAGTGATGAGTTGGAAGACTGGAAGAGGAGAGACTTTCAAGTGTGCATAATGGAGGGCTTATGTAGGATTAAGACCAAACCTTTCAATTACATTAAGTGGTCCATGATCAACCAGGGATTTGATGACAATCCTACCTCCTTCCTAGAGAGGCTAAGAGAGGCCATGGTAAATCACACCTCTCTATCTCCTGATTCTGTCTAGGGACAGCTAACCCTAAAGGATACATTTATGACTCAGGCAACTCCTAATATCAGGAGGAAGCTACAGAAATGGGCCCTGGGACCACATGGTAAATTAAAGGACATCCTGAAATTGGCCACGTTGGTCTTAGAGACAGGGAGGCCTGGGAAAGAGAAAGGAAATACAGGAAAGAAAAAGAAGCTTTAATGGCCACCAGGTAAGCCCATAAACCCCAGAATTCCCCAGTTACACTTGTTAACTGCTAAAGATATGGCAAAAACATCTCATTCTAAACGTTTATGCGCTCCCATATGAGGTTTAATTTCTTTCACCAGAGTGAAACAGCTCAGAATACATTGTTGTTGTTAGCATATTTCACGTTTCTTTTTAATCTTAAGCACTAAATTCTTTTCTTGTATAATACACATATTTAGCCTATGCATACTTAACCTTATAAAACTTGTTTTTTTTCTCTAATGCCTAGAAGCCATCATACTCCAAACAGTCAGGCAACTAGAGCTTTGGGCGATGGCTGCCCTTTGCTAGGAACCCTCAGAGACCTCTGGGAGGAATCTGACTGCCGTTTTACCCAGAACAATGCCACCTGTCAGCAGGAAGCAGCTAAGACTGGTCATTGTTCATATTCTAACAGCAGTTACACGTGACACTTCAGCGGTGGGTGATGATACTGGAGGGGGCACAGGGAAGTGCTGGGAAAGGGAGGGCATGCTCCTTGGCTAGGGCTCCACCCCTAGGTCTGTGCCCACAGACCTAGATGAAGACAGTCATTTTTGTTTTCCTGTCCAAATGTTGCATTTCTCGAGACTGCCGTGACCCACCATAACCCCATCCTGTGCCTATAAAAACCCCAAGACGCTAGCAGGCAGAGACACAACTGGCTGGACGTCAAGAGGACCACATCAGTGGAAGAAGACACAAGCGCTGGACATCAAGAGGATATCTCAGCAAGCACTGTCTAGCCCAGCGCATTCTGCTCAATAAAGGAGTTCTCTTTTAGTTTGAAGAGACTTGTTCAGGTTATCCACCTGAATGAGAGAGAAGAGGTCTTCTATTTGCCAGGACCTGAAATTGTTTTCCTAGGATTAGGGTAATCTCTATTGGTAATCTTAAATAACAAAGACAAATTTACTTATTAGAAGCACTGTTCTTGATGGAGAGGGAAAATATCCTGCTGAAAAGAAAAAAAAAAAAAACTGTAAACAGAACCTCTATACCTATGCTCTCTGCAAAGAGCTTCTGATACCATGTGGCCCTAAAATTGTGGCTCCTGTTTTTAGCTATGATTGTAGGGTTAGTATGTTTATCATGGCATTCTTTCTTTATTAGAAAATGGAGAGATGAAAGCAATATTTTTCAATATGTTTCTTTTGAATATTTAAATTTTACCAAGACTTGAAGAAATGTAAATCTGAGAAATGAAGAATTTCTGGAGCAGCATACTTGCAGAATTCATTGCTTCTGATTGGTCATGGCCTTTGAAGTTACAGACGTAGAAAGAGTAACAAAATACATTACCATTTAAACCAGAGCAATTCTGAAAATAAAATAGAGTGCGATTTGTAATTACTTGGAATAACACATGTAAATGTGTCTCTTCTAGAAAACCGAGAGATATGGTCACCTGAGTTATCTGAAGAGCATAGTAGATAAAAATCTTGGATCGCTTCCAGGTTTGAAAATTCCAGTGTAGCATCAATTGCCACTGATATCTGAGTTCTCCTACTTGAGCGTCAACTCAGAAATCATAGACTGTGTAACTAGTACTGACCCACTGCCATCCTGGTAAGGTCGATTTTAACTTTCCTTCCTCTTACTTTTTCAGTAAATTGTTCTTTTCTTCTGCAGATACATTTGCATTTCTTGTATAGTTAATAAGTGAAATTAGAAATGTAAAAACTTTATCTTTGCTTGCCACTTCTGAAACAGTGTTTCTCTAAACTATATGAGCCTGGAAAAATAACACTCTGTTTCTATTATTGATCCATTAAGATACTGGGAAGCCTAAAAGTGTGTTCGTGTCACAGCGAATACTCATTGAACCACTTTCTTTCATTCAACTAGTACCGGGAGATATATACATACAGGCCACATAGTTCTTAACATATGCTTTATTAATTCATTAATTTATTCATTTATTCATTCAATGTATATTCAGTATCTATTATGTGCCAGGCAATATTCTAGGTGCTTTAGATACCTTAGTAAGCAAAAGATAATCCCTTTTCTCATGGAACTGGCATTCTAGTGAAAGAAAAATGTTTATCTTTGTATTGAGGCTATACCATCAGAAGTTTTCATTAGTATTCAATATCTCCAACTGTAAAATAATTAAATTAAATTAATGTATTTAACTTTCTGAATACAGAACAAATGGTAGAATTTATATTTCAAAAAGTAATAGACGTATTTTCTTCACACATCTCAAAACTCAAGGATTTCAGTTTTGTTTATTTTTTTCTCTGAACAATTCCAAATTTTCTTGGTGACTATCCAAATAAACGTGGATATTTAACTCTTATTTTCTCCTTTACACATGAATGTCAGTTATAGTATTGGTATGCTTCTACTCATTATCTCTTGCACAGAAAAAAAAATTAAGAGATTTTTTCCATATAATAGTATATAGAGCTTTATAATTGTTTTGCAGCATAGTATTCTATTACATAAATGTATCAGAATTAATTTAACCAGCAATTTGGACTGCATTGTTTGCTTCCATTCTTGCATTCTCATAGGCAATGGTACAATAAATAACATAGATCATGTTGTTTCAGACATGCATAAGTATATCCATTGGATAAACCAATGGTTATTTATCCTTTGGACAAATCGCTAGAATCTCTGCATTTGTAATTTTGCCAAATTACCAAGTTGTCCTCTAAAGGGTTGTGTCCTCTAAAGGGTTGTGTCCTCTAAAAGGTTGTGTATCAATGATGATTCATGATAGTACCTAATTTTTCCTCATTAATTTTTCCTCATAAAATTAATTTCCTAATTTTTCCTCATAATCAAACTTTTAAATTATCATCAATATGATAGGGTTAAAATATATCTCTATACATCTGCCTGTGTTTAATTTTTATTTCTCTTATTATGATTGAGGCTAGATATTTTGACATTTGTATACATTTAAGAAACACTTGTAGTTTCTGATCTGTACCTACTTTGTTCATACCCTTCATTTTTTTATTGAAATTTTGATAGTTTTCTTTTTATATAGCAGAAAGATTATACCAATAAATTGCAAATATTTAGTTCTCACAAATATTTAGTGTTATTTTTATTTGACATTTTTATGTGTTTTTAATTAACCACTCAAAAATATTTATTTTATGTTTAGATACTATTTATTATTTATTATTTATTTATTTATTTATTGAGATGGAGTTTTGCTCTTGTTGCCCAGGCTGGAGTGCAATGGTACAATCTTGGCTCATGCAACCTCCACCTCCTGGGTTCAAGTGATTCTCCTGCCTCAGTCTCTCAAGTAGCTGGGAGTATAGGCACCCACCACCATGCCTGGCTAATTTTGTATTTTCAGTAGAAACGGGGTTTCACCATGTTGGTCAGTCTGGTTTCGATCTCCTGCGCTCAAGTTATCCACCCATTTTGGCCTCCCAAAGTGATGGGATTATAGGCATGAGGCACTGCACTGCACCCGCCTGGCCTATTCATTTGTTTCTAATTCAGATCTTGACTCAGTTGGACTAGCCTTCCTACCTCCAAGGTTTACATTTTTACACATTTTGACATACTTTTATGGCATTATTTTTTTATTTATTTAATATGATTACATTTTTAAATTTTTAGATTTTTGAAGTTTTGTATAGCATAATATGTAGAAATGATAGAGACAGAGAAAGAAAAACAAAGATACATTATCGTGGGATCTTAAAAACGTAATGAATAGATTTTATCGAAAGATTAGAGAGGTGCCACTACCATATCTTATGTTATTATTTATATGTGGCTAGATCACTGGATTCCCTTTCCATTAATTTTTCTTTCTTGTCCGTTCATATCTCAGATTCAAATTGCTCTGTTAAAGCTTAATAATATATTTTGTTATCTCAAGGAATATTCTCCCCATGTTTACTCTTTTTTCTTTTCCTTCAGTGTTTCCTTTTTATGCTTTTTTCATATGCATATTAGAACCAGTCATTTCAGATACAGTATGTAAAATAACATTGAAAAGTAAAAATTAAAGAGAATTGATGTTTTCATGATGTTGAATATAATTACACACAATCTTAGTATGCCTTTTCATTAATTAAAGCTCAACTTTTATGTTTGAAATTTCCTTACATAGGATGTGCACATTTCTTATTATGTTTATTCCTATGTAATGTAATTTTGCATGAGCATTACTACTGTAAAAATGCTTATGTAGGAGTTAATTTTATGTTTAGTATCATCCTGATAGAAAATATCATGAATGATAAAACATTCCTCCCTTTGTCTGCATTTAGCCTAGTACTCTGGTTTCCTCCCACATGCCAAAGTTAGGTGAATTGGCATGTATAGATTGTCTCAGTGTGAGTGACCGTGTGTGTGTGGAGGACGGGGTGTGGATGTGAATGGGCTCTACAATGGGATGGTGTCCAGTCCAGGACTGGTGCCCACCTTGCACCCTGAGCTGCCTGGATGGCCTCCAGCACCTGCCACCCTGAACTGGAATAAGAAAGAAAATAATTACATAATTTTGAAATCATTATTTCTTAAATATATGTATAGCTAAAGTTTATTTTAAGGTTGAACATTAGCAGTGTTTGGTTTTTTTGTTTGTTTGTTTTGAGATGGAGGCTCACTCTGTCACCCATGCTGGAGTGCAGTGGCGCTATATTTTGGACTTTATTTAGAAATGTAGTGATATTTTTGTGATGAGAAATATGCCTCTTATTTATATCATTAGCCTATGGTAAAACTTGTTTCACATTGAAGTTGCAGTTTCCAAGAACCTATAAACTATGGTAGGAGAGAGGCCCTATTATACTTTGAATATGTACATTGAGAGATTTTAAGATTATTGAGAAAAAGAAAAGTTTTTTTTTTGTTGTTGTTGTTACTGTTGTCATTACAAGACCTCCTTCTGTCGCCCAGGCTGACATACAGTGTTTCTATACCACAGGTCACTGCAGCCTCCAATGCCTGAACTCAATCGATCCTCCTGCCTCGGCCCCTGAGTAGCTGGGACTACAGGCACACACTACCCCACCCAGTTTCCTTTTCTTTTAAAAACATCACAATTACAGACATACTTGCACACACTCATGTTGTCTCGACCGTTTTCTTCTTCTTTTTAAAATGTTAGCTGTTTCACTGCATTTTGTTTCACTGTAATCTGATGTTCTTTCAGCAGCAAAATAATAATTATCTCATTTTTTAAAAGCTGGAAATACATTACCCGCAAGCAAACTAAGAATCACAGATTTAGGAAATCCACTAAAAGCACGTGGAAGAACATAAAATATTCACATTGTCAATGGAATAAAAGGTCATTTATTTTTATTTGATCTTGACAAATAGATAAATCTAAATTTTAGAATTCTTTAAATGTTTGTTTCCATTTTCCCCCAAATTAGATTAAGACAAGGTAATGAACTTTATCCCAATTTTTCTTAAACTTTGCATCTAGAAAGTGATCGGTCAACATCTGTCTCTCAAAAGGAAAAAAAAATTCTCCTTTTTAGAAGAATTGGTAGAATAATAAATAATGGTACCAGTTGCCTATTTTTCTATTTTCCCAGTCTTAAAACCAGGGCAAATTCATTTTCCAGTGAACACAATTGACAGTGCATATTGGCACTTTTGTACCGTGGCTTAATCATTATAAGATTCCAAAGCTGTGTCTTTTGAGCAGAGGTGGAAGTCAATGGGTTAAACTGTAGCTCAATAAAACCATTATAGAATCAAGCAGTCTACATTCTATAGCACTCCCCCTAGATCAGGAGTCAATTCTTCTGCATTTCTCCTACCCTGCACTGCTCCCTTTGCTCTAAGGTTGTTAATATAAGGGAAGTGGCTTTTTGTTTATATGGACTTACTTTTACCTAAGATCTAGTTATTAAAAGTAGCTACCCAATTCTTATTAATTCCATTACTTTAATTTGCAGAGGAAATATCTCCTAATCCTTGGATGAATAATGTCTAATACAGCATGGTTATTGTTTGCTACCCAGAATTTTTGTCACATAGCAGAAAACTGACATCTGCTCTTGTGCCACTCTTACTCCTGTATCACAGTGTTCACTGGAAACTCATTAAAATATCTTTTTTTAAAATTATTATACTTTAAGTTCTAGGGTACATGTGCACAACGTGCAGGTTTGTTACATATGTATACATGTGCCATGTTGGTGTGCTGCACCCATTAACTCATCATTTACATTAGGTGTATCTCCCAATGCTATCCCTCCCCCCTACCCCCTCCCCATGATAGGCCCCGGTGTGTGATGTTCCCCTTCCCGAGTCCAAGTGATCTCATTGTTCAGTTCCCACCTATGAGTGAGAACATGCGATGTTTGGTTTTCTGTTCTTGCGATAGTTTGCTTAGCATGATGGTTTCCAGCTGCATCCATGTCCCTACAAAGGACACGAACTCATTAAAATTTAAGGTGAAATAAAGACTCTGCCTTCTTTCTTTCTCTCTTTTTTTAACAGGCAAAAACTGAGAGAATTTTTTTTACTAGCAGATTTGCACTGAAAGGAATGTTAAGGAAGATTTTAAGCAGATGTGTTACATTATTTGGCGGAAACAGGGATCTACACAAAAATACAAAGGTATAAATGTAAAGGTAAAAATGTGACTTATATCTCTTCATTTTAATTGTTCCAAAAAAGAAACTGACTTTTTAAAGCAAAAGAGTAGTAATATCTTTATAGCACATGTAAAAATAAAATGGATGAAAAATCAGCATAAACGATGAAAGAAAGCATTGTGAATCTATACAATTGTAAGATACTTAACTCCACACATGAAATGGAATACTATTTGAAGGAAGATTCTAGTTGTTTAAAGACATACATGTTAAGTCCTAGAACAATATTTAAAATATTTAAAGCTATGAGTAAGTCAATAGTACAGATACGTTGAATCTTGAAAAATCTTATTAACCAAAAAAGGGAAGAAAAGAAGAAAAACAGAAAAAAAAGAGGATTGAGGATCTGTCTCTTATACACATCTAGATGTGTATAAGAGACAGTGCACACACTCATGTTGTCTCGACCGTTTTCTTCTTCTTTTTAAAATGTTAGCTGTTTCACTGCATTTTGTTTCACTGTAATCTGATGTTCTTTC
>NW_012098588.1:311044-322559 GCF_000951045.1 Mandrillus leucophaeus | reverse complement strand
ACATACATGTTAAGTCCTAGAACAATATTTAAAATATTTAAAGCTATGAGTAAGTCAATAGTACAGATACGTTGAATCTTGAAAAATCTTATTAACCAAAAAAGGGAAGAAAAGAAGAAAAACAGAAAAAAAATAAGAATTAACTATTGAAGTGATATTTTAATACAATTTTATCAATATTAACATCAATGATTAACAGTCTAATAACCAATTAAAAGACATAAACTGTCAAATGGGATAAAAAAGCAAGTCCCGACTATGGGCTACCCACAAAACAAGGTTAATTTAAAAACAAAGGTGTAATAAATTCATTAAAAGAAAACTGATAAAAACATATATAATATTCAAATAGCAAATTTTAGAAAAAGAACTAAAACTGTTACATTAATTTCAGACAAAGTAAATTTTAGAACGAGAAATTTACCAGGACTGAAAAGAAATACTATACAATGATAAAAGGATCAGTTCTCTAAGAAACATAAAAGCCAGAAACATAAATGAACTAATCACAGAACTTCACAATATATAGAGCAAAATTTGATAGAACTGAAAGGAGAAATAGATCTTTCCACACATAATAGGAGACATCAACACCTCTCTCGTAGTAATTGATAGAACATGTACACGGAAAATCAATCTTTCTGCCAATGAAGATTTTTTTCTCTCATTTACTCAGACATAAAATGTCATGTTATCTTCAATTCCTCCCTTCCAATACCTCATCTCTACTCAAGACTTAAATATTATGTCAGCCTGTTCCTTCTTACTGAAGGAATATAGGTGATCTATAAGACTCATAAACAGTTGGAAATCATATCTTGGGATGATAATGGTACTTATACCTGTAAGGGATAATCCACTAACAGATAAATTAATTAGCCATGATTAGAAAAAAATGATTTAATTTTTAAAATAGTACATTACTCCTCAATTCATTTCATCAACATCATTATGGGGACATTGCTATCTATGAAAATATTACTAGGTCTTCCCCGTGGAACAGTTGCTGGTGTATGAGGAAAACGTCACAGAAACTACACTGACACTAACATTTAAAAAGTTGCCTAAATTTCAAGTCACTTTAAATTACTCTGTTGACATCAGCAATGTGTTCATATAAGATATGTGAAGTTTCCTCAGCTATCTTTAATAGCATGTCTTGCCAGAGAATAACATTGTCACTTTATACTTCTTAACTATATCTACCACAAGGGACAGAGAAAAATATTAGATGAAGCTGTTTTTCATTAAATATTTCATTGATGACACTTGTGGTTTTTAAAGTTTTTTTCTTTGTGTGTGTATGTGTGTGTGTTTGTTTACCTTTTGAAAACAAGCTACCAATATTGTACTTTTATTTTGGGAATATGATTTTCTGAATTTTGTGCTTTGAAACAGGTGATAAATAGAGGTAACATCTCTCAGAAATTATTTGTAACTAAAAATTGTAATGACTAATCTGTCAAAACAAATTTGAAGAAAATAAAGAACTAATCATATTTTAGAGATTTTGAAACATGTGATAAAAATAGTGTTTATTTCTGAAAGTGGATTTATATAGTGGTTAAAAATAGAAGAGTTCATAAAACCCAAATCTACTGTTAACCTGTGTAGTAGGTGGCAGTGGGTTAGGTCTTCTCATGGTCTGCCTGAGACTAAAGGAGTTGGCAAGTTCCATGTTTCAAGAAAGAGTACAGGGCAGTCAATTAAGGAAATAAGAATTAGGCAAATGCCTGCCAATTGTGATAGTCCAAATCTACTATGAACGTAGTATGAGTGTGCCTGCATTGGCATGGACAGATATAGAGATGGAGATTAATATATCAAGATTGAATTTTTTAGGAGAATGATGCAGAGTGCTCTTCCTTGTCAAATGTACCTCCGACTTTGCTGCAGCTAGAAGGAGGGGGAGAATATTGTTTGAGTTTATAAGATAAAAAATAATGATACATCAACGTTTATTCACATTGCTTAAAAAAGCCATCTGTGATTCCAACTCTGCCTTCTCTTCCTACACCCCACTTCGTTCTCCAATTATCCTCTCTTGGTCTATTTGAACCCTATGTTCCAACCATTCTGATTATTCACTGTACTTTTATATGTTGCTTAGCAAATACCTAGTCATTGTTCAATATTTGGTGTAAGTTTCACACTCACTCCACGGCCCCTAATTCAGATATAATTGAAAACTCCATATTCAGTGGCTGCCTACATCTAATAAAACACTTAGGAAAAGTTATCATACTCATTTATCTGTGTCAAAATCTATCCCTTTTCAAATTTAAGCTGTTTATAATCTAGATTTTTAGAAATTGATGTATTTCCTGATTCTGGAACAATGCCTGGCATATAATAGGTGTTTAAATAATACCTGTTGTATACATGTCTATAGAGCCAGATGTAAATTGTTTATTTATGCTTGAAAACAGAAGCATTGTGAGACTGATAAATGACCTTGGACTAAGAGGCAAGGGCCAATGGCTTCAATTTAATGGAAAACTGAAAGAGCTGGCATTTATGGTCTTTAGAGCTCTTAAGATTTAGGCCCATGTTTTTTCTTATATTTAAATATTTACCTGGTAATATTAGCTTAAAAATTTAAGAAAAATAACTAAATAGTTTTAAATTACAGCGAAAATATATTAAAAGAATACAGTATATATATATATAATAAAAAAACTTTCCATTTCTACATGTATAATACCAATTCTGTTTTATGTTAAGATTAAATCGAATTTTATTTCATCCAATAAACGATTCTCTTTTACCCAGAAGAGAGCATTAGCTATAAAGTAGCCTGTAACTTTTACCTACATCTATGAAGATGTCTACTTTTATAAGTAAAATAACCATAGTGCTATTTAAATAATTTTATTTCCACAGGTAGAGCAAAGCTAATGTGTAAACTTAATGATATTTCATATCATGATATTGTAAAGGTTTACACTTCACATTATGGGAATCACCAATATACGACTCTCAATCTCTATTATTATAATGTTTAAGATCCACAATTACTTAAAATAATAGGCTGCAGTCCCCTTGCCTCATTTTGCATAAAAGTTTATCTAACATATTATATTTTCAATTACCAGCATTATGTATTTTATCTATACCTACAGAGATATTATGCATGCATGACTACATTAACGTTCACAAGAGAAGTAGAAATTGTTCAGACACAACTTTTTACACGTGTGTGTTTGAGTGAATGCTGGATATTAAGAAACCTGATACAGCAGGCTAAAGTCATCTGTTGTGTTACCTTGCACTAATTTGGTAAATTGTGAATATCCAGTGACTTTAGTCAATAGTAAGTATTCAACAGAGTAATAAAAGATTTCCTGTTCTAGAACATAAATTTTATTGCGTATAATTAAGGCAAACCACGTGATGTTATGAAATCCATACATTTTATATATATACACACACACACATTGTATGTATTTTATGTATCATATATTTTATGTGTATATATAATACATGAATTCCATATATAATCCATCATATATATGATATATATGATATACATATATGAAATGGTTGATATCCTTTGGTTTTTTGATACTTAAATGTTAACATAATTGGTTTTAATTTTGGGGGGAGAATTTTCAGAGACATTGTAAGCCTCTGAAAAATAAAAAAAAGGGTTTAGACATATAATATTCCTTCCTCTTTGGCTTCTATTTTCTAGCCCATCCTCATTTTAAATTATCCGATGCCTAACCTAAATTTTGAAATGTTTGGCTACATATTATATTAAATATGATTCTTTTGTCATGTTAAGTGTTTACCTTTCATTATTTTAAAGTTATCATTTAACTTTAATGATGGTTAAACTTTAATAAATGGTTAAATGGTAGTGGTAGTTTCAAAAACACAATAGTAACTGTTTATTTAGAAACTATTTTTAAAGGTCAATTAATAATGAAATGTCTGCTGTTATGAAATAACATTCTTACCAAAAGGAGTTTGTTTTTAATAATGATAACAGCAGTGACACGTCCTATGAGTAGGCACTCTTCTAAGCACTTTATATATTGTTAATAATCTTTACAAAACCTATGAGGCATGTACTATTATTGGCTCCATTTCACCTATGAGAAACCTAAGACATGGAGAAGTTAATTACTTGTGCTAGATTACCCAGCTGCAGGTCCATGATCCATACTCTTATTGAAATATGATATCAAAAGTTGGTGACTATATAAGTTTTTTATGACACTAAAAACTATCCCCAATACATTAAAGACTTAATGGATAACTCAAAGCTGTAAAAATTACTAGAAGAAAAAATAGGGGAAAAGCTGCTTGACATTGGTCTTGGCAAATTTTTTTTTTGGATAGGATACCCAAATTACAAGGAACTAAAGCAAAACTAAACAAATGAGATTACACCAAACTAACAACCTTCTTCACGACAAAGGAAACAATTAACAGAGAAGAGACAGCCTGCAGCTTGGGAGAGAATATCCGCAAACCACACACCTGATAAGGGGTGAATATACAAAATATATAAGGAACTCAATTCAATAACAAGAAAACAAGAACAAAATGGACAAAGGACCTGAATAGACTCTTCTCAGAAGAAGACACAAATGGTCATGGGTACCTGGAAAAAATGTTCAACATCACTAATCATCAGGTAAATGCAAATCAAAACTGCAACGAGATATCACTCATGCCTATTAGAATCATTATTATAAAAAAGGCAAGCAATACCAAGTGTTGACAAAGATGTGAAGAAAAGGTAACTCTTATATACCGTTGATGGGAATGTAAAGTGTTGTGGCCGCTATGCAAAACAGTATGAAGGTTGCTTAAAAACTTAACAACTAGAACTACCATAGGATCCAGCAATTTCACTTCTGCTTACACATCTAAAGGAAATCACATCAGCTTGGGATGTCAAAGAGATGTCTGCGCTCTCATGTTTATTGTGGCATCATTCACAATAACCAAGATATAGAATCAGTCTGTGTCTATCAACAGATAAATGAAAAAAATTACACACACACATCCACACACACACAGATACACACGTGCACATACATAATGGAATAATATTCAGCCTTAAAAAAAGACAATCCCGTCATTTACAACAACAGGAACAAACTTGGAAGAAATTATGTTACGTAAAATGAGCCAAGTACAGAAGGAAAAGTTCTGCATGATCTTACTTATATGTGGAATCTAAAAAGTTGAACTCACAGGAGTAGAGAGCAGAATGATGGTTACCAGGGGCTGACAAGAGGTAGGGGTGGGGAAGGGGAGATGCTGGTCAAAGGACACATAACTTCAGTTAGACGGGAGGAATAAGTTCTGGAAATCTATTGTACAGCATTGTGACTATATTTAATAATAATGTGCTGTATATAGTACTTGAAAATTGCAAAGACAGTAGACCTCAAATGTTTTCACACATACAAAAAAATGGTATGTATGGTGACAAATAAATGCTAATTATCTTCATTTAATCATTCTGCGATGCATACATGTCAAAACATCACATATACCTCATAAATCTATACAGCAAATATAAATAATAACCACTTCTTGATATGTATTTTGGTGAGATTGGCATATCCATTCACTGAACTAGCACTGTTGAAGTAGTACTACTTTATTTTATTATAGCTTCAACTTTTATTTTAGATTCAGGGTTTGCTCCATGGGTATATTCCAGGATGCTGAGGTTCGAGGTATGAATGACTTTGTCACCCAGGTAGTGAGCATAGTACCCAATGGTTTTTCAATCCTTGGCCCCCCTCCTTTTCTCCCCATCTAGTAGTCCCTGGTGTTTACTGTTTATATCTTTATGTCCATGTGCACCCAATGTTTAGCTTCCACTTACAAGTGAGAACATGTTATATTTGGTTTTCTGTTACTGAGTTAATTCACTTATGATAATGGCCTCCAGCTGCCTCCATGTTGCTGCAAAGGAAATGATTTCATTCTTTTTTATGACTCTGCAGTATTCGATGGTGTGTATATATGTAACATTTTCTCTAAATTCACCAATGGACACCTAGGTTGAGTCCATGTCTTTGCTATTGTGAATAGTGCTGTGATGAACATGCAAGGGCATGTGTCTTTTTGGTAGAATAATTTGTTTTTCTTTGGGTAATATACCTAGTAATGGGATTGCTGAGTTGAATGGTAGTTCTGCTTTTACTTCTTTGAGAAATCTCCAAAATGGGTCCCACAGTGGCTGAACTAATTTACATTCCCAACAGTGCACAAGCATTCCCTTTCCTCTGCAGCCCTGCCAGCATGTGCTATTTTTTGACTTTTTAATAGCAGCCATTTCAATTGGTGTGAGATGGTATTTCGTTGTAGTTTCAGTTGCATTTCTCTAATGATTAGCAATCTTGAGCATTATTTCATGGTTGTTGGTTGCTTGTATGTCTTCTTTGAGGAGTGTGTGTGTGTGGTAATGTTTTTCACCTACTTTTAATGGGGATATTTGTTTTTTGCTTGTTGAATTGTTTAAGTTCCTTATAGATTCAGGATATTAGACCTTTGACAGATGCCTAGTTTGTGAATATTTTCTCCTGTTCTGTGGGTTGCCTGTTTACTCTGTTGATAGTCTCTTTTGCTGAAGTAGCACTCTTAGAAATGTCTTTTATACATATATCTTTAAGCACTATACTACAGGTGTTACAGTGTGGTAGGTACATCCACTTACTTATAAAAAGACATTCTCCCAATGCAATCCCTCCCCCCTCCCCCCTCCCCATGATAGGCCCCGGGGAGTTATACCTGATGTAAATGACGAGTTGATGGGTGCAGCACACCAACATGGCACAAGTATACATATGTAACAAACCTGCACGTTATGCACATGTACCCTACAACTTAAAGTATAATAATAATAAATAAATTTAAAAAATAAAAGACATTCTCAAGTTGTGTTTTGTGAGCCATCTTAATTTTACAATTGCCTTTTTTTCCTATCTGCAACTATCTTCCATTTATGATGAGAGTTTCTGGTATGCCTATGGATGGTTAATTTTATGTGTCAACCTGGCTAGCCTTCAGGGCCCAGTTCTTTGGTGAAACACTCGTCTGGATATTGCTGTAAAAGTATTTTGTAGATACCATTTCCAATCAGTTGACTTTACTCTTTATAATGAGGATTATTCTTCATAATATAGGTAAGCCTTATCCAATCAGTTGAAGATTGTGAGAGCAAAAATTAAGGTTTCCAGTAAAGGAGGGATCCATCTTCAAGACTGCAATAGAAACCCTTTCTGAGCTTCCAGCTACTGGCCTGTCCTACAAATGTTTGATTCATCAGCCTCCAGAATCATGCAAATTAGTTGCTTAAACTAATTTCTTAAAATTTCTCTCTGCCTCTCTCTCCCTCTCTCAACCACTTCCAGGGTTCAAGCAGTAGATTATGAAGATAAAATGAGAAGATTACTGAACATTTACTTAGTAATTTTATAGATACAGTATGAAAATAAAACATTTCTCATTTTGAAATCTTGAATTTAGTTTTAGAATTTAACAAATTTATAAAGTTAGAAAAAATGTCTTCTTAAATATCTAAAATAGTGATTGCATTAAGACAACTGCTTTAATTTTGAAGTCTACTATTTTTGAAACTGTTTTGAGTGGCTTTAACTCTTCCTCATATTTATTTCCTCTGTATGCAATTTCTTACAAAAGTGATGAAGAAGGGAGTAATTACTGGCACCCAACATATTGGGGTCCATTAAACTTTTGTCTGTCTCTTCATTCATCTTCTGGTCTTATTATTAACATCTCTATGAAGTAAGCTTGACTTAGATTTACTTTCCGGTTTGATTTTCTTTTTATTTTATATAGATGCCTTTTTCATTAAGAGTTGAAACTGTTATTGCAGAAAAAAAAAAACAAAACCTGTAAGACTAAAAAGACAACACAGCCAACTATATTGACCTTTTAATACAGTTTTACTTAGGTATGCAAGCTCAGAAATTTTTAATGTATTCAATTTCCCTTAACAAGTAGCATTCTATATTTGCATGCTTTTCTCTTCTTTTCTGTTTCTGGCCCTGAAGGGAGATTTTAAATCCAGTCCAAAAAAATTTAAATTACTTCTTAATAACATGAGTCTACTCTACATGCATTAATTTCAGGGGACACTGGCATTAGTGTTCTCTTAAGGATTAGCAGTCTCTGTTTTCCATAATTGAGTTATCAAAAAATGCATTCAAGCAGAAGTACTATTAGATCCATACATGGTAATGTAGGTAGTTTAAATCATTAAAATATTGTTAGAGATAAAGCAGAAAAAAAAAAACTTAGGTACACTGGCATTCTCCTAAGGATAAGCAGAATCTTTTTTTTTTTTTGAGAAGGAGTCTTGCTCTGTCGCCTGCGCTGGAGTGCAGTGGCCAGATCTCAGCTCACTGCAAGCTCCGCCTCCCGGGTTCACGCCATTCTCCTGCCTCAGCCTCCCGAGTAGCTGGGACTACAGGCGCCCGCCACCTCGCCCGGCTAGTTTTTTTTTGTATTTTTTAGTAGAGACGAGGTTTCACCGTGTTAGCCAGGATGGTCTGGATCTCCTGACCTCGTGATCCGCCCGTCTCGGCCTCCCAAAGTGCTGGGATTACAGGCTTGAGCCACCGCGCCCGGCCAAGCAGTATCTTTTAAATTACATTACTGGCTCATTATTATTCCATTATTTTAGTAAATATTGCATGTGACAAATGAAACTGGCATAAGATATTACAAGGATATATCACTAAAGGTTTATTCAGGAAACAAACATATTTTCTTGTTAAAAAGGGTTTAAATGAAATCATGACTTCCAGCAACTGTTAGAAGACCTGGAGAAGAGCAAGTTAAGAAAGATACTCCTGCAGATCTGGGTAGTTGCTTCCCAAAGTCTACACTCACGTAGATCTACACACATGTAGATCTTGGACCAAAGCACAGGACTGCAGGTGAGACAAAAAGAGTTCATGAGAAAATCTAAAATGTTCTCCACAAGGCAGACGGAAGCTAGGCGATAGTCTGAGAAGCTGCTGACTTTGCATTAAGGGAATTTGTGGAATAAACATCAAAGTTAAACCACTGATAAAGCCTCTGGGTCTAACACCCATGGCCTTACAGGAATTATATTTTATTCTACCTTCTAAATCTCCAGGAAATTCCCATCATTGGAAATATCTAACTCAGAACTAAACAGGGAAGAGCACCCAGGCGTGGATGGAAATGGTGGTCAGAGTGCCATCCTCATCACAGATAACCCATCACAGAAAATGTAGCTATCTCTTTATATTGTGGTGCACAGAGTGATGAAATATCTAACACGAATGTGAAACCTGGATAATTCCGTCAAGAATATCTGGAAGTCAGGCTAATTGGGAAATCACAACTAACATCACACTGAGGGAGTTTGTACAGAAAGAATTAAAGGAAGCAGAAACCAACAGAAGCAGATATGAAAAAACAATAACCTAGAGAGAAAGTGAAAGAATGGGAATCAGTCACTTGCGGGACTGGAGTGAAAACTGTGCTCCTGTATCAGGTAAATTTCGTTAGACATTTGGGACACATTTCTTTTCTTTCTTATCTGGTAAATGTGCATTTCTGCTTCTTGCATCAAAAGCGCCTCGACAGAGAAACTTTCCAGTTAAAATACGTTAGTTAATATAAACATTTAAAAATAACATAATTAACTGTTATCCTTATAAAATGAACTGATAAATCAGCATAGCATAGTAAATGCAGACTGTGGAGATGGAATATTTGGATTCAAATTTTATCTCTGTCACTTATTAGCTATGTGATCCAGATTAGCTGTATTTTATAGGAGAGTTACCCTATCTGTGCCTCAGCTTCTCATGTATCAATTTAGCATGCTATTGTGAGGTATTAAGAGGATTAAATGAATTACTGTCTTTAGAGCTCTTACAAATGTTCCTAGTAGGCGGTAAGGACATGTTAATGCTTGTTAAGTTAATAACGATGGATAAAGGAATGAACCTTAAAATAGAAAATTATTTTAAAAAATTCTCTCTCAATATAACAGAGACCAAGATCCTTACCACAAGTACTCCAGAAAAGGCAATCAAGAAAATAATGAATAGTAGGAGATTTCATAGCCACTATCTGTAAATTTCCTTTGGTCTATTGATTCTTCTTTCAATTCTAATGAGTGTGCCATTTAGAAGTAGGCTGCTAAAAGAGGTCTTGGTCAATAAGATTTCTCCTTCCCATTAATCGATATGGACTACCCAGTTCCACGTGTTATCAAAATAATAATTGATCTCAACATTGGAAAATCTGAGCTCTTAAATGAAAAGATAGGGGAGGTAGTTAAAAAGACTCCATGGACTAAAGAGTTCCACAATATGTAATCATTTTCTGTTATTTATCCTGAAGTTCTAGGTTCTAACTGGATAATAGTGATATCTGTGGACCCTTAGGTGTACTCTGATTAATAATAAAAACAATTTTGTACAATCTGAACAATATTTCAACATATTGTATATTCAACAAATGTACCATTAAGTATAAGGCCTTACTTTGTTACTAGATTATAAATGTTTTCCTAAAAATGAAATTTTAAAGATGTTTTGCTTAGGATTTTGGGTTGTTTTCAGTGGAAGATCTGCCCATGTACCATTCTCACATATTATAGGAACTGACCTACTTTATTATGTTTTTCCTCCTTTCTTTCCTTCTTCCTTTCCTTTCTTTCTTCATTTTTCTTTTCCTTCTTCATCTGTAAGATTATGTTAGAGATGCACTCACTTTTCCCAATGAATAAAGCTACTAATAAATTCTAACAAAATCAGCAGCGTTTGCTCTGTATATTTCATTTTGTTAGTTGAACTGTTCACAAGGTCATTTTTGTTATCAAGTGTTTTTGTTGTGATTCTTTTACTTTGTTTATGATCTTCATTTTAAGTTTCATATTATGATATCAGCATTGCTATACTGGCTTTCATTTTTATTTGCCAATCATAAAAAAAAATCCTTATTTTAATTTGTATGTTTTTTCTATTTTTTAGATGTTGCCCTTGCAAATAACATAAAACTAAATTTTTCACTAAGCTAGTTTATATTCAATATCATAGACTACATGGGGGCAGAAACTGCTACATGTACATTGCCAGTGTTGGGCACCAAAGAAATAATTGAGAAATCCTTGTCACTTGACCTTTGTTCATTTACCAGAACTACTTTCAAACACAATCTGTTTCAATCCTTTCATATTCTTATTTTATTTATTTTTTATTTTATTATTTATTTATTTGAGATAGAGTCTCACTCTCTTGCCCAGGCTGAAGTGCAGTTGTGCTATCTTGGCTCACTGCAAGCTCCACCTCCTGGGTTCGCACCATTCTTCCACCTCAGCCTCCCAAGTAGCCGGGACTAATATTTTTTGTATTTTTTTTAGTAGAGACGGCGTTTCATCGTGTTAGCCAAGAAGGTCTCAGGCTCCTGACCTCGTGATCCACCTGCCTCGGCCTCCCAAAGTGCTGGAATTACAGGCCTGAGCCACCGCGCCCCG
>NW_012098588.1:309393-310022 GCF_000951045.1 Mandrillus leucophaeus | reverse complement strand
ATTGGTGCATTTACAATCCTTAAGCTAGACACAGCGTGCTAGACAGAAAAGTTCTCCAAGTCCCCACTAGGTTAGTTAGATACAGAGTACCAACTGGTGTATTTACAAACCCTGAGCTAGACACAGAGTGCTGATTGGTGCGTTTACGATCCTTTAGAAAGACATAAAAGTTCCCCAAGTCCCCACCAGACTCAGGAGCCCAACTGGCCTCACCCAGTGGATCCCGCACCTGGGCTGCAGGCGGAGCTGCCTGCCCATCTGGAACCGCGCCTGCACTCCTCAGCCCTTGGGCAGTTGATAGGACCCGGCATCACGCAGCAGGGCGGGGCATCACGCAGTAGGGGGCATCACACAGCAGGGAGCGGCACCCATCAGGGAAGCTTGAACCACGTGGGAGCCCACGGCGGAGGGGGCTGCTTGGGCATGGCGGGCTGCAGGTCCTAAGCCCTGCCTCGTGGGGAGGCAGCTGAGGCCTGGCAAAAACTGGAGCACAGTGTCGGCCCGCTTGCGCCCTTTGCAGCTGCCAGCCCAGGCGCTAAGCCCCTCACTGCCTTGGGCTGGCAGCGCCAGCCAGCGGCTCTGTGCGTGGGGCCCACCGTGCACCCCACCCACCAGAACTCGCTCTGGCC
>NW_012098588.1:307439-308250 GCF_000951045.1 Mandrillus leucophaeus | reverse complement strand
GGGACTAATATTTTTTGTATTTTTTTTAGTAGAGACGGCGTTTCATCGTGTTAGCCAAGAAGGTCTCAGGCTCCTGACCTCGTGATCCACCTGCCTCGGCCTCCCAAAGTGCTGGAATTACAGGCCTGAGCCACCGCGCCCCGGCTCATATTCTTTATTAAACTGAAATCTGGCTTGTCTCTGGTGAGCATTTCTCTCTCAAGTGGAGTTTTTTTTGTTTGTTTTTAAAATCTCTCTTGTATATTGGCAGTGTCAGCTTAACATACGTGAATACTTTTGTGTCCGCAATTGGTGGGTTCTTGGTCTCACTGACTTCAAGAATGAAGCTGCAGACCCTCACAGTGAGTGTTACAGTTCTTAAAGATGGTGTGTCTGGAGTTTGTTCCTTCAGACGTTCAAATGTGTGTAGAGCTTCTTCCTTTTGGTGGGTCTGTGGTCTTGCTGACAGGAGAGAAGCTGCAGACTTTTGCAGTAAGTGTTACAGCTCTTAAAGGTGATGCGTCTGGAATTGTTCATTTTTCCTGGTGGGTTCTTGGTCTCGCTAGCTTCAGGAGTGACACTGCAGACCTTCACAGTGAGTGTTTCAGCTCACGATGGCAGCGGTGAGTGTTACAGCTCTTAAAAGCAGCATGCACCCAAAGAGCTACCACCAGCAAGGTTTATCGCAAAGAGCAAAAGAACAAGCCCGCCACTGCATGGAAAAGCATCCAAGAGGGTGGTTGTTGCTGGCTCAGGCAGCCTGCTTTTATTCCCTTATCTGACCCCACCCACATCATGCTGATTGGTCCATTTTACAGAGAGCTGATTGGTC
>NW_012098588.1:302312-306409 GCF_000951045.1 Mandrillus leucophaeus | reverse complement strand
AGCGCTGGGCGCAGCCAGGCTTCCCGCCGGCACCTCTCCCTCCACAACTCCCCACGAGCAGAGGGAGGCAGCTCCAGCCTGGGCCAGCCCAGAGAGGGGCTCCCACGGTGCTGTGGCAGGCTGCAGGGCTCCTCAAGCACCGCCAGAGTGGGCACTGAGGCCGAGGAGGCACTGAGAGTGAGGGCTGCTAGCACATTGTCACCTCTCACTTTTTATACAACAAACACTTTTAAGTATCTCTTCTGGGCCTATAGTTATGCTAGGTGCTGTACATTTTAAGTTAAAAAAATCAAAACAGACATTTCTGCTAGAGAGTTGCAATACACCAGGGGAAGGAGACTAAAATAAATCACTACAGTTTGGAATTAATTTTACAGTAAAAGAATCAACAAGGCACTTTATAGGCAGCAGAAAAAAGGCATCTAGCATCTCTGTGCCGTTTTGAATTGTGAATGAGGGTAGGGGATAAAATGGTTAGAGAAGGCTTCACAAAGGAGGTGTCACTTATACTGATTTATAAATAATTAGTGAAATTCCGAAGGACAGACAAAAAGAAGGTATCCCAGGGAAAAAGCCAGTATATTCAAAGAACATGAAAGGGACCAGGGAAAGATGTATAAACTGCAGTTGCCAACTTAGACAGAGTTAGATTAAGGATGGTCTTAAAAGTCACATCACTAGGAATGGAAATTGTCTAGCAGTTTGCTTGTACCAGCTTGTGAAATTCAACTCTGTGCATGTCTTTCTAAATTGGCCTTTAATTAGGTAAGGTTGGTAGCTTGAAATTCAACATAACTGGAGTAATTACACTACAAGAATTGGCAAACACTACAAACCAGGGCTTTTTAACCCAGAGATCCAATTGTTACGTGTCTAATAGCACTCTATTTCCTTAATCATATGTGAAATGAGGAGTCATTAAAAAAATTTAAATCAGGGTATGACACCTATATTTGCATTTCTATTAGTTTCCTATTGCTGTTGTATCAAATTACCACAAATCTAGTGGTTTGAAACACCATACATTTATTTATTGTATTGTCCTGGAGATCCAAATTCTGAAATGGGTCTGAAATGGCTAAAATCAAGGTGTTCCCAGGGTTGCATTCCTTCTGGAAACTTTAAAGGAGAATCTTCTTCTATTTTTATTTGTTTGTTTGTTTATTTATTTATTTACCTTTTTCAGTTTCTAGAGGCTGACTACATTTCTTGGCACATGTGCTTTTTATTATTCAAATTCAAAAATGGCTGAAAGAGTCTTTTACATAGCACACCACTCTGACACTGTTCCTTATTCCTTGCACTTATAAGATTCCTTGTGATTGCGCTGGGACCAGCTGAATGATCTGAAATATCTCCCCCATCTCAAGGTCAGTTGATTAGCAAACTCAATCTCATTTGCAAGCTTAATTCCTCTTTACCACATAACACATATGCACAAGTTCCAGGGATTAGGAGGTGGATATCTTTTGGGGGACAATTATTCTGCCTACTGTCATACTCAGTAATGTCTGTTCTGGAAGTGCTATGCAACATGAGGCTTCAAGACTCTAGGTTAGGATATGGCAATACCTACTTGAGACAAGATGAGAGTTTGAACTAAGTGGAAGTTAAAAAAAAAAAGGTGATGATAAGTGATGACTTCATCACTGAACATAATATTATATGGAAAATAAATGAGCCAAAAGTCTTAATATAATGCAAAACTATATCAACGATGAATGATATTATTTTCATTTCCATTAAGAGTAAATGTAAAAGTTACGGAGTTTACATTTTGGTAAAATTGCCTGTTTTGTATTAGTCAGACTGCAAATCAAAACTGCAGTGCAATAGAGACTTCAAGCAATTTATCAAATCCCAGCAAAAAAAAGCAGTTATTTCAATTCTTGAAATTTTTCTTCTTTGTCTATCCTTTTGTTCTAAAACATTCTTTGCACAGCTTTGAAATAAGTAACGGTTGATGGGAGAGACAAATATTGCCATGTCTTTGTATCTTGACTGTAAAGCCCACTCTTAAGAAGAATTCATACTAGCCGTAACTGTCATCTAGAGCTTGCATAATAGCCTACACGTCTTGTGTCTCCAACAAAATAGCACAAACTGCTAATAAAACTGTTATGGATATAAAATACTTGCTAGTGATATAAGAAAGCACAATTATATATATTGTTAAAATAGTGAGATAAAATAACTTATCTCCTGCTAAGAAAACTTGTTGCTAGCTCTTACCAGTAAAAAGAGGAAAGGATTACATTATGCCTATTTCTTATAATCAGTGAAAAACAAATGGTTACTTTATAGTCAAAAATTTGCCAGTTGTAGTATTGTTGAACTTTGTAAAGTGATTAACAGTGATTAAAGCGCTGGCACAAAGTAGATGTTCAACAAATTTTTATTGAATAAATAAACAAATTGGAAAGAAGTTTAAATCTTTCTCAAAAAAATGGAAAGCTAGATAAATGTTTATTGATAACTCTTATAATTCTACACATTCATATTTGTGAACATATACATTCTGCCAGGGCACCCTGAAGCAAGCCACTGCTATCTCTACAAGTCCTACACTGCCTCCAAATTTTCTTCTTACTGCCATTCTTGGCCCCCTTAATTTCAGAGAGTATCACATTATTCCTGGTAAAATCAATAAACAATCAATCACTCCTCTGCCTAAAACCCTGTAGTGACTTCGCATTTCACTGAGGATAAAGTTCCCTCTCCTTGCTCGCCCGGGTTCAACATGACTGCCACCTGTGTAGATACCTGACGAGGAGGCTTCCACTCACTGACACCATCTTCCAGTCGTACCAACATTTTTTTTAAATTCCTGAGACAATTTACCCTTTCCCCCCATCTTTTAGGCCTCTTCACTTGCTGCTCCCCCTTCCTGGGACATGCTACCCCCAAATTTTTGCCCTGTCATCTCTGGAGAGAGGCCTTCCCTGATCACCTTGACTAAAGTAATCCTCGTCCTTCCCACCATGCCATGGTATACCCTCATTTCGCACTTTTTATTGAGCTCTTAAGTCTATGTTCATCTCAATTTCTTGTTTTTGTTTCTCTGCTTTATTGTTCTCACCTTTATTAAAAGCTAAGCACCATAACAGCAAGCTTTTTTTAATATTTCTTTTTTTTTTTTTTTTTTGTGCCATCTCCAACAATTTCACTATGGCTTGTCTCAGGGTAAGCCTTCAGTGAATATTTGTTGTATAATTGAATTCATAGATTACCTTTAAATTTAAGTCCAATATACACAGTGCTATTCATAAGCATTAAATTATATTTTCTGGTACGTCTAGGACTGACAACACACAATCACCACCCCTAAACTATTACATGAACGACACTCCCGTTCACTGTTTGTTCAGACAAAACAGAAAGCATTTTTACTCATTTTACTCTCTCCACCACATCTAAAGTTCAGCAAATTTTTTTGGCTCTGCCTTCAAAATATGTCTCAAGTCTGAGAAACCTTCTCTTTCCAAACTCTTCCATTCAGTCTTCAAATCTAGTATCCTCTCCATTTAAACTAACTCCCTATTCAAATATATCCAGGCATGTCTTTAACACCATCTGCATGATGAAAATTCCGAATTTTATATCTCACCGTATTGTGCCCTGCACCTGTCTTTTATAAATTTTTTCCCACATGAGGCCAGGCGCGGTGGCTCACACCTGTAATCCCAACACTTTGAGAGGCCAAGGTGGGTGGATCACGAGGTCAGGAGATGGAGACCATCTTGAGTAACATGATGAAACCCCGTCTGTACTAAAAGAGAAGGTGGTGAGGAACACCAAGAAAATGTATTCACCTAGTCACCAAAATTAGGAAGAAGTTCAAGAGGGAGGAATTAATCAACTATATCACATGGCACTGAGAGACCAATTAAGATGAGGGCTGAGCGTTGAGCCTTGGATTTAGCAGCCCTGACAACAATCATATCAATTCAGTGATGAGAATAAAAGTTTAAGCAGAGCGAGTTCAAGAGAACATTAGAGGAGATAAATCACAACAGATTGTAGGGAAAACCCTTACAAGAACCTTTACATAAATGGGGTCAGAGGTAGGCGGTGGCTTTTGCAGGGATGTATGAATA
>NW_012098588.1:293722-295357 GCF_000951045.1 Mandrillus leucophaeus | reverse complement strand
CAGGCTGGAGTGCAGTGACATGATCTCAGCTCACTGTAACCTCTGCCTCCTGGGTTCAAGCGATTCTCCTGCCTCAGCCTCCTGAGTAGCTGGAATTACAGGCATGCACCACCATGCCGGGTTAATTATTGTATTTTTAGTAGAGACTGGGTTTCTCCATGTTGGCCAGACAGGTCTTGAACTCCTGACGTCAAGTGATTCTCCTGCCTTGGCCTCCCAAAGGGCTGGGATTACAGGCATGAGCCACCGTGCTGAACCTGACAGGTTCTTTTAATGTGAAAACTAATGTCATATAGTTCTCAGTGAATTTTTTTCACTGATGATTTTTGTCCCTTGATTTTCTCTATTATTTAATGCTGGAAATTCTGTCATCAAGAGAATGGACCTGAAGGACTATTCCTCCTGCCTTCTTATCTGTTTAATGCTATTATTCATATCTTATTTTGTTCTGTTTTCTGAGAGATTTCCTAAACATTGTATTTCAAACTTCTACTGAGTTTTAAATTTCATTTATCACATTTATTCATGATCTCCTGTGTCCTTTGCATAGTTTTTTTCATAGCACTGTTTCTGTTTTATTGAAGCATTATTTACTAATCATTATAATTATGGATACTCATACAAGTTTCCCATCTCCCCCAGTTATATGGTTTGGTCATGGTATTTTTTGTTACAAGCTTCCCTTAGATGTTTGGTAAGACTTGGTTTTATGTCCATGATCAAAGCTGGAAGACTAAACTACTGATGTTTGAAAGTTTTTTTTTTTTTTCTCTCTCTCTCTCTCTTTTTATGCGTATGTAGGTGATTTGAAGGTGCCAGTTAAACTTAAGACTCAGTGCAGGCAGATCTGGGTAGGAGAATTATTAGGAAATCTCCAGTGTCTATGTCTTTAACTCTTTCCTATTGAGCTGCTCATGTTCCTCAGAAAGTACGCTTTCAATCTCTTGACTGCAGAGTAAAGATTGGGTGTGTGCTGTTTCAGAGGCTCAGTGGAGAAAGAGGGCTGTGGAGTACGAGGGGACTCCATATGCAGCTTATTTAGAGTTCCCTAATTTCTCTACTTTAAGCATAATATCTATGCCTTCAACTATGCTGGTGGCCCCATTTTAATAGTCTGTGTTTTTTCTCTTCTTAAGAGAAAATGTTCCATTATTTCGGTATAGGAGAAGGAAAATATTGCAGCCGAGTGCCACAGGGAAGGGTACTTGTATCGGTTGAAAAGTCATAACCACAAATGTAAACATTTTTCTGCTTTCTATCAACATAAATTAGCTTTAGCTACTCTTGAACTTTATTTGCATAAAATTATAAAACGTGTATTTGTGTGGTTCTGGCTTCTTTCACTAAAAATCATGTTCTGAGGTTCACTCAGATTGTTATGTCATCAGCCCATTCTTTCTTTACATTTAAGAATTTTAATTTTTTCCATAATGTTGAACTAGTTTACAATCCCACCAACAGTGTAAAAGTGTTCCTATTTCTCCACATCCTCTCCAGCACCTGTTGTTTCCCGACTTTTGAATGATTGCCATTCCAACTGGTGTGAGATGGTATCTCATTGTGGTTTTGATTTGCATTTATCTGATGGCCAGTGATGATGAGCATTTTTTCATGTGTCTGTTGGCTGTATGAATG
>NW_012098588.1:286948-293672 GCF_000951045.1 Mandrillus leucophaeus | reverse complement strand
CCCGGGTTCAACATGACTGCCACCTGTGTAGATACCTGACGAGGAGGCTTCCACTCACTGACACCATCTTCCAGTCGTACCAACATTTTTTTTAAATTCCTGAGACAATTTACCCTTTCCCCCCATCTTTTAGGCCTCTTCACTTGCTGCTCCCCCTTCCTGGGACATGCTACCCCCAAATTTTTGCCCTGTCATCTCTGGAGAGAGGCCTTCCCTGATCACCTTGACTAAAGTAATCCTCGTCCTTCCCACCATGCCATGGTATACCCTCATTTCGCACTTTTTATTGAGCTCTTAAGTCTATGTTCATCTCAATTTCTTGTTTTTGTTTCTCTGCTTTATTGTTCTCACCTTTATTAAAAGCTAAGCACCATAACAGCAAGCTTTTTTTAATATTTCTTTTTTTTTTTTTTGTGCCATCTCCAACAATTTCACTATGGCTTGTCTCAGGGTAAGCCTTCAGTGAATATTTGTTGTATAATTGAATTCATAGATTACCTTTAAATTTAAGTCCAATATACACAGTGCTATTCATAAGCATTAAATTATATTTTCTGGTACGTCTAGGACTGACAACACACAATCACCACCCCTAAACTATTACATGAACGACACTCCCGTTCACTGTTTGTTCAGACAAAACAGAAAGCATTTTTACTCATTTTACTCTCTCCACCACATCTAAAGTTCAGCAAATTTTTTTGGCTCTGCCTTCAAAATATGTCTCAAGTCTGAGAAACCTTCTCTTTCCAAACTCTTCCATTCAGTCTTCAAATCTAGTATCCTCTCCATTTAAACTAACTCCCTATTCAAATATATCCAGGCATGTCTTTAACACCATCTGCATGATGAAAATTCCGAATTTTATATCTCACCGTATTGTGCCCTGCACCTGTCTTTTATAAATTTTTTCCCACATGAGGCCAGGCGCGGTGGCTCACACCTGTAATCCCAACACTTTGAGAGGCCAAGGTGGGTGGATCACGAGGTCAGGAGATGGAGACCATCTTGAGTAACATGATGAAACCCCGTCTGTACTAAAAGAGAAGGTGGTGAGGAACACCAAGAAAATGTATTCACCTAGTCACCAAAATTAGGAAGAAGTTCAAGAGGGAGGAATTAATCAACTATATCACATGGCACTGAGAGACCAATTAAGATGAGGGCTGAGCATTGAGCCTTGGATTTAGCAGCCCTGACAACAATCATATCAATTCAGTGATGAGAATAAAAGTTTAAGCAGAGCGAGTTCAAGAGAACATTAGAGGAGATAAATCACAACAGATTGTAGGGAAAACCCTTACAAGAACCTTTACATAAATGGGGTCAGAGGTAGGCGGTGGCTTTTGCAGGGATGTATGAATACTTAAAAATATTTAAGTTTGGGTTAGATTTATTCTTCAATCCAGAGAATTCATTTCAGAAGACTCCATGATTGGGGTATACACCATTGTTCTTTATAATAGCTTATTAATATTTCTTATTTATAATAGTATGATTTTGAAGTCATATTTTATTTTGAAGAACTATACATTTTTACAGATGGAATAAAAGTTCTATAAAATAATTTTACATGTGTTTTAAAATTCAGATAAGTCAGACTCCCATCTCTCTCATCCAAATCAAAATGAAAATTAGTACTACAGTAGATAAAAACACAAATCAAATGTATTATATTACCTACTTTATCTTCCCTTTCTGGTGATGGGACATTATTATGAGGAAGATGTCTTCACTGTTACCTTCTCCAATTGACTAATGAAGAAATAATTCTATAATTCCCCTATCTACTCATTCCATCTGTTCCTCATGTATTTAATACCCTAAAGTTTAATTGTTCTTGCTTTCCCTGTGTATTTTAGGGTTAAGCACCTTATTAAACAAAAGCTTCATGTTGCTCTTTTAATATTGATAATAATTATGTTTTTATATAAATAATCACATCTATATAAGGGGCAAGAATTGCCTTTTTCATAGTCCAACACAATTTGGTAAAGCTCAATTAACCAGTAATGCCATTAATCCTAATTAACGATTCACATTAATCATTTTCAGTAGATTTATTTTTGCAACAAAATTTTTATTGTGATTATTGGATAAAACAGTGATACCAAAAAGGTTTGTATCATCATCTAATAATTTAATTAAATGAGGATTTACTAAACCCCCCACTGTTAGTAAACTCTCACTGAAGGAAGCCTGAGTCAACTGAGAGAATCTTCTGTTTTAGGAATATATTGCTCTTATGTTAGTAAGATAAGTTAGGCTGTAATTGATTGAGTAGTGGATTACAAAAATGGCTACACTTCACCACCACTCCCCAAACCACGCTCCTTTGCACTGTAATTTTGTAGCTCTTTTCATTAAGAAAAAGAGTTTATTTCTCCAATCCTTGGATCTGAGATGACCTTTTGACTCCCTTTGCCAAGAGAATGGTGGCAGAGTAACAGTGTGCAAGTTTCACAGCTAGATTTCAGGAGGTCTTGTTTTTTTTTTTTTTTTCCCCCATTACTTCTCCTTGAACCCTACCCTGGGGCAGTGTAAATAAACCTAAACTACCTTTCTTGGGTTTGGAGACCATGCAAAACAGAGACAAGCCATACTCCTAAAGCTGTCCTAGTCTAGCCTTTTTATCCAGCCTAGGAAATGACTACAAATACGTGAGGGTGCCTAGCTAATATCAATGGAGGCTAAGTAACTTCAGATCAGCAGACCTGGTCAGTTGACTCATGGAATCCTAAGCAAGGTAAAATTGTTGTTTTAAGCCAGTAAGTGTTTGCAGTGTTTGTTAAGCAGAAAAAGCTAAATGATTCGGGTGGAAACCCAAAATCAAGGGAGAAAGTACTGAAATCTTATTGAGAAGCATTAAGACATTTTCAAAACCGTCAGTGATGTATGCCCCTCAGGAGCTTCTAAAACCAATGATCTGAAGATGTTAGGACTCTTCTTTGGTACTTGGCTTCACTATTCTCTCTTATGAGGCCTGGTGGAAGGACTGTGACTTAGCCAACTTTAATATCTGTCCATTTGTGTACTGGCCAAATAAGGCCCAGGATATATTGTACAAAAGGACCATTCTTTGAGAACCCCCACTAAGGAAGACAATGCCAGAAAAAGAGGTTTAGGAAACACATATTTTCCAAAACTTATCTGCTGTATAAAACCAAGCAAGAGTTAAAAACAAAATTCCCACTAAGTATCATTCATCAATTTTATATTTAAAAGACAACTGTTTAGCAAATTTTGGTTACGTGTATATCTACGCTTACAGACAAAATCAACCCTTTAAATCTATTATCTGCTTCTGAAAAACATCTAAATTAATATTATTACTTGGTGATTTCATCAGTGATAATGGATGGGAGTTGCTGGTGCCAATACAATCCTGGGCAAATTAAGAATGATAATCAGTTCTCAAAAAAGTAAGGTTTTATTAGATTTGGTGGTTATGAAAAGATGCATTTTATGTATTTTGAGTTTAATTCTGAAATTGGTTGAGTACTCAGTCTAGAAAATAATATGACGAAGTGTAGATATATATTTGTAGTTGGGAGGGTTTATTTCATGTTTTTTTCAAATGATCAATTTCATCTACTGTCTTTATTTGTTTTACAGGATATCTTTATAAATTTATGTTAATTTTGAATCACCTGAAGAGTGTATCCTGAGAGGGATGTAACAAAAATTCAATGTATTATATGTACTTTAATGCTATATCTAATTTGAGCATAAAAAGTTATCAAATTAATAGAGACATGATATCAATTAATATTGCTTTCTTCTCCATGAATGCTTTTCGTTTATCTCTGTTAATAGTCCAAATATAAAGAAACCATTGGGCCGGGCGTGGTGGCTCACACCTGTAATCCCAGCACTTTGGAAGGCTGAGGCAGGCGGATCATGAGGTCAGGAGATCGAGACCATCCTGGCTAACATGGTGAAACCCCGTCTCTACTAAAAATACAAAAAATTAGCCGGGCGTGGTAGTGGGTGCCTTTAGTCCCAGTTACTTGGGAGGCTGAGGCAGGAGAATGGTGAGGACCTGGGAGGCAGAGTTTGCAGTAAGCTGAGATCATGCCACTGCAGTGCAGCCTAGGCAACAGAGCAAGACCCTATCTCAAAAAAAAACAAAAACAAAACAAAAAAATACTATTGAATTGCAGACCAAAACATATACCCATCAAGTAACCATGGATAAAAACAAATGCACTTTTCAAACTAATGGACTTTCTATTGTATCATTGAGTTTTACTTTTTCTTTTGGGTGTGAGCATTATTTGGATTACAAATGAGGGAATATTTCTTCCAGAGTACATTTTAAATATTATATTTAAATAAATATTGGTTTTTGAAAATAAATTAGTATCATTAATTTAGTGTGACCTCCTAATTAACAGATGCGTATCTAATTCATTCAATATAAGGAAATAACTGAAGGTGGTTCTTTCTTGCAAGAATCATGTGTCATAGACTATGACTCCTAGATATGGAAGTCATCTTAAAATGCATCTGTTTTAACACTCAGACTTGAATCACAAGACTATGTATTCAAATAGTGGAGTAGAATCAATGATAGGGAACTTAAGATTTCCCAAATCATAATATCAGTTCTCTGAACAATTGTTAGCTTGTTTTCATATGGAATGCCAGTAGGATTTTGTCACACTGACTCATTGATCTTGCTTTTAATCCTAGGTATGTATAATTTATTTTCTCTTGACATTAGACATTACTATTTAAAGACAACTACTGTGTCCCTGTAGGACTCTTCTTGTCCCACATTAACAATGGTTATTGAGTGACATGATCTTAAAGCTAGCTATTGGTTGTAGTTACAGTTTTTCTTCACAAATTTTGGAATTTCTGACTTCTAAATGTTGGAATTCCTCAGAGTAACATCCTAGGGATGGCATTCTTCCCACTATATTTTCTTACCCTTGGGATTTCATTTGTTGTTTTATGTGCTGTGACTCCCAAAGATCTATATTTTACCACTGTCCTCAAACTTTTAAAACCATATATTGAAAGATTATTTAAAAGCATTGCACACCAATACTTCAGAGCTAATGTATACAAAAATGAAAATGATCACCTTGCAAAACAAAAACAAAACAAAATAACTCCCAAATTATATTTTGTCTTTGATGGCAAAATGATCAACTGTATTGATTGTAGAAGAAAAGAGGGAGTCACCATGTTTAATTTTTCTTCTTCACTTTTAAAATTAAATCTTTCACCAAATAATGTCACTACTCTACTACTTATAGAATATTTTAAATCCAAATCTATTTATTTATGTGGTTACCACTGTAGTTTATGCTGCCACCATCTTTCCCCATGACTGTTGAAATAGTCTTTGAACATGTATTTGTGAGCCTTGCAATTCACTTTCCCTAAAACAGCTCAAGCGATCTCAAAAGGAAGATTTTATCAATTGTTTATCCTGCTCAAAAACCTTTAATGGGATCACATAGTCTCCCTTAACCTGGGCCACAAGGCTTGCCATGATCTTATAATGCATCCTTTTTCTCACTAGGTTCAATTCTCAAGGAAGTTTTTTAGATTTCTTGAAAATGATAGACTGTTTTGCACTTTGAACATACATACATTGCCTTTGTCTGGAACACTCCTCACCCGGTCAACTTATCTTAACTTATTCTTCAGTACCCTTTGACACTGAGAAGCTCCCTTCTTATGTTTGAAGACAATTTCTTTGATATTCATGAAACCATTTTCCTGCTTTTTTCCCCATAGAGCTATCAGCAGATGAGAAAAACAATGTCCCTACCCCCATGGGTCACAGATTTTCTTTGTCTCAAGTTCTCTGATATTTTGTAGTGAAACACTTTGGTTAGGATTTATATTAATCCATCAGCCTGGGGACTTGGCGGGGGCTTTATTTATTTATTTTTTTAATTTAATTTTATTTATTTTGAGACAGAGTCTTGCTCTTTCCCACAGGCTGGAGTGCAGTGACATGATCTCAGCTCACTGTAACCTCTGCCTCCTGGGTTCAAGCGATTCTCCTGCCTCAGCCTCCTGAGTAGCTGGAATTACAGGCATGCACCACCATGCCGGGTTAATTATTGTATTTTTAGTAGAGACTGGGTTTCTCCATGTTGGCCAGACAGGTCTTGAACTCCTGACGTCAAGTGATTCTCCTGCCTTGGCCTCCCAAAGGGCTGGGATTACAGGCATGAGCCACCGTGCTGAACCTGACAGGTTCTTTTAATGTGAAAACTAATGTCATATAGTTCTCAGTGAATTTTTTTCACTGATGATTTTTGTCCCTTGATTTTCTCTATTATTTAATGCTGGAAATTCTGTCATCAAGAGAATGGACCTGAAGGACTATTCCTCCTGCCTTCTTATCTGTTTAATGCTATTATTCATATCTTATTTTGTTCTGTTTTCTGAGAGATTTCCTAAACATTGTATTTCAAACTTCTACTGAGTTTTAAATTTCATTTATCACATTTATTCATGATCTCCTGTGTCCTTTGCATAGTTTTTTTCATAGCACTGTTTCTGTTTTATTGAAGCATTATTTACTAATCATTATAATTATGGATACTCATACAAGTTTCCCATCTCCCCCAGTTATATGGTTTGGTCATGGTATTTTTTGTTACAAGCTTCCCTTAGATGTTTGGTAAGACTTGGTTTTATGTCCATGATCAAAGCTGGAAGACTAAACTACTGATGTTTGAAAGTTTTTTTTTTT
>NW_012098588.1:272451-285188 GCF_000951045.1 Mandrillus leucophaeus | reverse complement strand
AAAAAGAAAGAATTTTAATTTTTTATTTTCAAATTTTTATTTTACAGTAATTTCAAACTTAAAGAAAACTGTAAATAGCCCGGGGAGATCCTGTTTACCTTATCCACCTTTTTTGGTTAACATTCCTCAGAACTGCAGCACAACTTTTGAAACCAAGACAACACAGACCCTACTGGTTGTCTTCTTAGTGCATTCTTGTTGGTCCAGGATCAATTCCATTGTCTTCTGGCCTCCATGGCTTCTGATAAGAAAAGAAGATTGTCGTAATTCTTTTTTTTTTTTTTTTGAGATGGAGTTTTGCTCTTGTCACGCGGGCTGGAATGCAATGACTTACTGCAACCTCCATTTCCTGGGTTCAAGTAATTCTCCTGCCTCAGCTTCCCGAGTAGCTGGGATTACAGGTTCTCACCACCACGCCCAACTAATGTTTTGTATTTGCAGTAGAGATGGGGTTTCACCATGTTGGCCAGGCTGGTCTCGAACGCCTGACCTCAGGTGATCCACCCGCCTAGGCCTCCCGAAGTGCTGGGGTTACAGGCGTGACCCACTGCGCTAGGCCCAACTGTTGTAATTTTAATCCCTGTTTATCTTCATGTAATTTTTTTCCCTCTTTCTGACTTCAAAATTGCTTCTATCTTTTGTGTTTGGTAGTTTTAATATAATGTACTTAGGGCTTTGTGGTGGTGGTGGTGGTGATGTTTATCTTGCATGGTGTCCTCTGAGCTTTTTAGATCTGTAATATGGTGCCTGACATTATTTTGGAAAATTCTGGCCATTATTTCTTCAAATATTTCTTTAATCCATTCTCTTTTTTTAATCCCTCTTGGATTCTAATTACAGGCATGGTAGAATGATTGTCTTACAACTCTTGGGTGTTCTGTTCTTGTTTTGTAATTGTTCATCGTTTTTCATTTTGTGTTTCAGTTTGGTTAATGAGTATTGATCTGTCTTCAAGTACACTGATTCTTTCCTAGGTGCCTTGAAGTCTACTGATGAGCCTGTCAGTGCCATTCTTTGTCACTGTATCTTTTGCTATTTTTAGTATTTCCATTGACTCTCTCTCATATTTACCATCTCTCTCCTGAATATTTCATCATTGTATAGAGACTCTCCATGCTTCACACTAGACCCCTTTACATATTAGCCACTATTATTTTTAACATACCTAATATATTCGACATCTGCTTCTTCTCTGAGTATGTATTTATGATTTGTCTCTTGACAGTAGGCTGTTCATTTTCTTGCTTTTTTGTGTTTGTCTCATATTTTTTTTTAA
The DNA here is from genome assembly GCF_000951045.1 of Mandrillus leucophaeus. NCBI lineage: Eukaryota > Metazoa > Chordata > Mammalia > Primates > Cercopithecidae > Mandrillus > Mandrillus leucophaeus. The sequence continues at coordinate 283,912 of NW_012098588.1, read as the reverse complement.
ATGCTGGACATTGTATGAAAAACAATGGAGACTGAATTATGCAGCATTTGTGCATGAAAATGGGTGTATCTCTTCCTCTCTTAGATTTTTAATGTGCGTTACTAAATCAATCTATTCCAGAGTTAAGCTGGCTTTGATGTTTGAGTTGAGATAGTTTACTTCTATGCATCCACTATGAGTTTTTCCAGCATTACCTATGGTAATGCTTGATTGCTATATGTCAAGCATTGACATAATGGAGGCTTGATTGCTATAGGTTTTTCCCTCAATGCTATTGTCTCATGGTGAACTTTTAACCTTCCCTGTGTATTGATGCATCCAAGGGAAGCTCCATGTATTTGCCTCTCCACCGGTGATAGACTGCTGCCATGGCATATGGCCACATTTACTAGCATGCTGGGGAGTCACATGGGCTCTCTGTTGTCCTGGTCTAGTCTGGGTCATTGGTATGACCTGTATGCCTCAGTCTCAGGGATATGTCTTTTTCAGGCAGTGATACTGCCTGATACCGTTTGGATATTTCACCTTCTAAATTTCATGTTGAAATGTGATTTCCAATGTTGCAGGTAAGGCCTAGTGGGTGGGAGGTGTTTGGATCATGGAGGTAGATCTTTCATGAATGGCTTGGTGCCTTCCTAGTGATAGTGAGTCTATGGGTCAGCTGGTTATTTGAAAAAAGCCTGGCATGTCACTTGCTCCCTCTCTTGCAATGTGACACACAGGCTCCTGCTTTGCTTTTTACCATGATTGTAAGCTTCCTGGGGTCTTTACCAGATGCAGATGCTGGCCCCATGCTTCTTATACAGCCTGCCGAACCATGAGCCAAATAAACTTGTTTTCTTCATAAATTACCCAGTCTCAGATATTCCTTTACAGTCATGCCCAATGGACTAATACACTACCCTTTCCTCTCATGGGAGCCAAGTTTTGCCTTTTTGGTAATTATTGTGTAGAGGAGGGTTTCTTGCCTTTCTGCCTAGGAGTAGGAAATCTCTGAGGTTACTTGCAGAAGATCCTCAGCCCAAGATCCTTTCTTGTCCCTCTGCTTGTGGTAACAATGTTTTGTTTTAATTTCTCTCTTGTCTTTAGTTCCCTTCCCATGGCCACAAGGAACCTTCATGTGTGCTCACAGAGATTGCTGTCCTTTGTCAGTGGCTTAGCGATTTGTTGTGTAGAGAGCCACTGTCTTCAGCTGTTTGTCTTTCCTTTTGAGACATCCTCTTCTGTTTTTCGGTCCTGTGCCACAGGGAAGCCTTCTTCAGTTCCCTGTCCTGCCTCGTCATTCTCCTGAGTCGCGGCAGCTGTCTATAGAAAAAAGTCTGCACAGCGATCCTCTCTCCTTTTGTATCTGAAGCTTATATGGGTTCTATATTCTTCTGCTAGGCCACTTTCAATCTTTAGTGTATTTTTAACTATTTAGCGAAGTCCTTTTTATCTACTGATATGGCACTTGTCTCTTTGGCTCATGCTCTGCCAAGGTAAACCAGTGCTTGTGTTTCCCCTCTCCTTGGAGGAGCCAAGCTTTGTGTTTAGAAACATTTCAGGCTACTTGGCTGCTTTGCAGCCTCGGCAAAACTGATGAGTCCAAGACAATGTATAATTTTGTAGTTTTTCAGCTTTTTTCTGGTTGTTAGGATAGTAATAACTATCTTTCCAGCTTTCTAAATCTTCATGGAAATAGGAGCCAAAAAGGGAATTTTGTGACTTCCTCCACATGGTTTCTTAGAGGACCCTGATAGACCTGAGCCCCTGCTCACCACAGCATCATCCCCACTCCTCAAAACCCCTGCACTGGCTTTTCTTGTTTACTTGTCTTACTTTCTCTACTCTTCAAATCTTCTCCCTGGGATTGTCTCCCAAATAAAATTACCATTACCATGGTCCTTTTTAAATACTTCATTCTAGGGGAAACTCAAAATAAGACATATCCGTTTTACTGCTTTATAAAACTTAGTTTTCGTCAGAACTCAGGTTAAAACAGCACTAAAAAAATGTGCTCATAAAAAAAAAAAACTCAGGTTTTTGTTGCATTTAACTGTTCTCTCTTCCCCACCCCTACTCTCTCTCTCTATTGAAAGAAGGAAATGGAAATTTTTTTAAAAAAATGTATTTTAATGTGGCATGGGGCATAATATATAATCTCTGCATATAATTTCTACTATTTAAGTAAATAAACCTATCTTTTATTCTCCACATATCTTTCTATATCCCTGATAATTCTAATGAATTTTTAAAAACCATATGAATAAAAAATGTTTGAGTTAATATCAGCAATATTTTTAATAAGCTATCATTATAACAATGTTGTAAAGTTGTTTGCTGCATACATTGTCCTGCCTTGGTATTTTTGAACTTGTTTACTGTTTCTTATTTCATTGTCTTTTGAACATTTATCGCCAATATTATGTTTTCCTTTGTTTAAAATAAGTCGTATGTAAAGAACTTGTAGAATATGTTTCTGGATTAAATAGGGATTTCATTTAGCCATAATGCACATACTTTAAAAATAACCATTTCCACCAAATTCTCTTATGAATAGCTAAATCAGAAAAGACTATGCATTAGGACAAACATATATCACTTTTTCTATCAATTTTGAGATTTTGAGAGCAAGTGAATAAATTTAATTTTAGACATTATATTATTAGACAAGGGGCTCAGAACTCAACACTTTATGTGAAGTTCCGCGGTCTCGAAAATATAGTCCCATGTTGTAAGAAAAGAACTTGTCAGAAGGCGATTAATGCATTTTTAACTTAAGGTACATCCTCAAAGCCCCAGAAATAGATTCTGTCTGGGGTTTAATATTCTATTCCTTAACTTCGTTAAAAATAAGCAGTGAGAAATAAACTTACAGAACTTTCTATAAGATTTTTGGGAATTTTCTACTTTATATTAACACTTTGATTTCAATCTAAGTTTCCTTTGGAGTCAATATTTTAGGATTTAGAAAATATTCCCACAGATTTCTAATTTAAAATAGTATCTAACAATCAATGAAATCTTACCAGATTATGGCTGAATCTTTCATTTGGATATTGCCTTAAATCATAATATAATCTTAATATTAGCCTATTTATAAAAAGATTAAAGACAGTATTTCATTTCATTTTGCTTGGTTTAGCTCATAAAGCAAACACAACCACTTTTAAGAATAGTATTTGGGGAGGGAGGGGCCAAGATGGCTGACGAGAAACAACTGTGGTCCGAGGCTCCCACTGAGAAGAACAAAAATGATTAGTGAATCCCACACTGGCAACTGAGGTGTCTCTCACTGGCACCGACTAGGCAGTTGGTGCGACCCAGGGAGAGTGAGGAGAAGCAGGGTGCTGCAACGGCCTACCTGGGAGCCACATGAAGCCAGGGGAGCTCCCATCCCCAGCCAAGGGAGGTGGTGAGTGGTCGTGCTACCCTGCCCAGGAAATCATGCTTTTTCCACAGATCTCTGCAATCTGCGGACCAGGTGAGCCCCCTCATGAGCTCATGGCACCAGGACCTTGAGTCCCAAGCACAGAGCTATGCGGATTCTGGGCAGCCACTTGCCTGAAGACTGCCTAAGGCTACCAAGTTCCTACAGGGAGGGATGGGCATCACCACTGCGGCTTCTTGCTGCCTAAGATGACTGAGCTCCCTGGGGGAGGGCTAGCAGCTCAAATCAGCCTTTTTTTCCTCTGCCGGTGCTGGGGAGACTGGATGGTTTGGACCCAGGGGGAATCCCCCACAGCACAGCGCAGCGCAGCAGCTGTGGAAGATCGTGGCCAGACTGCCTCTTTAGACCAGACCCTGACCCATCCCTCCTCACCAGGTGGGGCCTCCCTACAGGAATTTTAGCAACACCAGCCGGGGGTTTAGTGATAGAACTCAGAGCTCCCTGGAACTGAGCCCCTGTTGGGAGAGACAGCTGCTGTCTTTGCGGATCAGCAGACATTCCCCCTGCTGGCTCTGAAAAATCCAGGCAGTCCAGGTGAATGGAATTCCCCCAGCACAGTGCACCTCCTCCACTAAGGCGCAGTCAGAATCCGTCGTTAGGCAGGTCCCTGATCTTTTGCCTCCTGATTGGGTGAGACCACCCAAAAGGGGTTGCCAGACATCTTATACAGGAGTGTTCCCACTGACATCAGGTCGAACTGTTTTTGTTTGCAGATGACATGATCCTATATCTAGAAAACTCCATCTTCTCAGCCCAAAAGCTTCTTAGGCTGATAAGCAACTTCAGCAAAGTTTCAGAATACAAAATCAAGCAAAAATCACAAGCATTTCTATACACCAACAGTAGAAAAACAGAGAGCCAAATCATGAATGAACTCCCATTCACAATTGCTGCAAAGAAAATAAAATACCTAGGAATACAACTCTCAAGGGAAGTGAAGAACCTCTTCAAGGAGAACTACAAACCACTCCTCAAGGAAATCAAAGAGGACATAAACAAATAAAACATTTCTATGCTTATGAATAGAAAGAATGAATATCGTGAAAATGGCCATACTGCTTAATTTGTAGATTCAATGCTATTTCCATTAAACTACCATTGACATTCTTCACAAAATTAGAAAAAAAACCCTACTTTTAAATTCATATGGAACCATAAAATAACCTGTATAGCCTATGCAATCCTAAGCAAAAAGTAAACAAAGCTTGAGGCATCACACTACCTGACTTCAAAATATACTACAAGGCTACAGTAACCAAAAAGCATAGTATTAGTACAAAAACAGATACATAGATAAATGGAACAGAATGGAGATCTCAGAAATAAGACCGCATATTTACAACCATCTGATTTTTGGCAATCCTGGCAAAAACAAGCAATGGGGAAAGGATTCCCTATTTAATAAATGGTGCTGGGAAAACTGGATAGCCATTTGCCAAAAATTGAATCTGGACCCCATCCTACAACTTTTATCCACTCAAAGTGGATAAAAATGGATAGAAGACTTAAATGTAATACCCCAAACTATAAAAACCCAGGAAGACAACCTAGCCAATACCACTCCGGAAATAGGCGCTGTGAAAGATTTCATGATGAAAACACCAAAGCAATTGCAACAAAAGCAAAAATTGACAAATGGGATCTAATTAAACTGAAGAACTTCTATACAGCAAAAAACTAACATTAAGTGGAGAGACATCCTACAGAATGAAAGAAAATCTTTTTGACAAACTATCTATCTGACAAAGGTCTAATGTCCAGAATCTACAAGGAACTTAAACAAATTTACAAGAAAAAAAAACCCATTAAAAAGTGGGTAAAGGACATAAACAGACACGTCTCATAAGAAGACATTACGTCGCCAACAACATATGAAAAAAAGGTTAACATCACTGATCACTTGAAAAATGTAACTCAAAACCAGTCAGAATGGTGGTTATTAAAAAGTCAAGAAACTACAGATGCTGGTGAGGCTGTGGAGAAATAGGAACACCTTCATACTGTTGGTGGGAATGTAAATTAGTTCAACCATTGTGGAAGACAGTATGGTGATTCCTGAAAGACCTAGAACCAGAAATAATGTTTGACCTAGCATCCCCATTACTGGGTATATAATGAAATGAATAGCAATCATTCTATTCTAAAAATACGTACATGTGTATGTTCATTGTAGTACTATTGTAAATAGCAAAGATATGGAATCAATCCAAACGCCCATCAATCATAGACTGGATAAAGAAAATGTGGTACATATACACCACAGAATATGATGAAGCCATAAAAAGAAACAAGATCATGTCCTTTGCAGGGACATGAATGGAGCTGGAAGCCATTATCGTCAGCAAACTAACGCAGGAACAGAAAACCAAACACCACACGAGAACACAGAGACATAGGGAGGGGAACAGCACACACTGGGGCCTGTTGTGCGGGGAGGTTAGCTCGAGGGAGAGGATCAGGATAAACAGTTAATGCAGAGCTGAATACCTAGGTGTTGAGTTGACAGGTGCAGCAAACCACCATGGCACAAGTTTACACCTATTTAACAAACCTGCACATCCTGCATATGTATCCCAGAATTTAAAATAGAAATATCCATTGAATAAGTAAGTATTCAAAGAACTAAAAGAATGTGTTCTTGAATGTGTGAGTCTTTACAATAGTGATAGGAATATAAATAATTTTAATAGGTATAAGATTAATCTTACACCAATCTAATCTCTAGATTAAAATTCCAGATGCTTAATGGATATCTCTATTGGAATATCTCATAGCTCAAAACCAATGATGATAATGAAGCCTTAAGATTGTATTTATATTAAAAAGAATATATTTATGACTCAAGAAAAATGTTAAATTATCCTTCTGCTCATACAGTATACAATGAAGTATTGTTGCCAAATGAATGTGAGTTTTAATAAATGTTCAGTACCATTTCTCTTTGAAGAAATTTTAGTAGCTCCTTGCCAGTGCTCTAGGAAGTATCTCAATGTTGCATAGTACCTATGAGTTGGGTTTCAAGCCTGGTTCTGTCAAGTGTCCTCTGGTAAGTTGAAAGCCTACTGCCTATATGGATCTAAAATACAATTGTTTTGAGAATTAAGTGAGTTATTACATGTAAGCCTTCCATATAAGTGATTGGAACATATGAAAGTGGTCAAATTATGACAGCTTTAATAATTTTAATATAACTTTAATGCAATTTAAAGTTATGTTATGTGTCTTATATACAGATGCCAACAGTATTTCAAAAAGCAAAATTCATTTTAATGTGTAAAGAACAAGAAAACAGAAAACTTTACTAACATCTAAAGAATCCATTCAATTGCTATTGAACAAATATACATTGTGTCTACCCTGTGCTTAGGAAAGTGTAAGGTTTCTAATGGCCAAAACACAAAGATTCTCACGGAATGAAGTTTTAATTCAAGTAGGTGAGGCAGACAATGCCAAATAAACATAAGATCATTATCTTATCTGCATGTCAGAAAATGGAAAGTGTTATAGAAAAGAAAATTAAGGCGGATGATGGTATGAAGATTAAGTACTGGGTGTGGGCTAGGCTGAGATTTCTTTAAAGGTGGTCACTATAGATATTTTCTGAAGGGTTTTTTGAGCAAAGAGTTGTAGAGGATGAAGGCATTAGCCATGTGGATATCAGGCAAATTCGCCATGCACAGGAAGAAGCCAGCACAAAGGCCCTCTGGTAACAGCAAGCATAATATAATATGGAAATACCAAGTAGGCCTATGTGGTTGGACTTGAGTGACTGAGGAGAAATCATGTAGGGCCTCTCGGACAATTTTAAGCTCCCAAAATCTTTTTCTTAGTTGTCAGCACTGAAGGCAGCGGAGGAGCAAGATGGCTGAATAGAAGGCTCCATTGATCCTCCCCTCACCAGAAAACCAATGTATCAATAACTACACAAAAAAAGCACCATCATAAGAATAAAAAATCAGAGGAGCACTCAAAGTGCCTGGTTTTAACTTCATATCACTGAAAGAGGCATTGGAAGAGGGTAGGAATGACAGTCTTGAGTCACCGACACCACTCCTCCCTGATTCTGCAACAGTGGCTGTATGGCACAAAGAGACAATCTGTGCCCTTCGGAGAGAGAGAACACAGCAATTGTTAGATACTACCTTTGACTCACTGCTATTCTGTCACAGCAGAAAGCAAAACTAGGCTGAACTCAGCTGATGTGCACCCAGAGAGGAAGCATCTAAACTAGCCTAGAGAGGAATCACCCATTCCCGTAATTGGAACTTGAGTTCCAGGAAGCCTCATCACCGTGGCCTAAAGTGTTCTGGGGCGCTACAAAACTTGAAAGGTGGTCTAGGACACAAGGGCTGCAACTCATAGGGAAGTCCAAGTGCTTATCTGGGCTCAAAGTCGGTGGATTTGGGGAGCATAAGACCTACTGAGACACTTCCCAGGGTGCTAAAAAAGGTTACCTACAGATAAACAAGGATAAGAATTACATGCAAGCAAGAGAAGACTAGAATGAAATATTTAAAGCATTGAGGAAAAGAAAACACTAACCTAGAATGCTCTATCCAATGAAATTAACCTATAAACGTGATAAAAATGCATTGATAGTGGAAATTTAAAATGGTGTAGCACCTGTGGAAAATAGTTTGACTGTTTCCCAAAGAGTTAAACATAGAATTACCATATATCCCAGCAATTCTACTTTTAGGTATATACACAAAGCAATTGAAAGCAAGGTCTCAAAAAATACTTATATACGGTGATTATAGCTGGGGCTGTGCAACTCACAGCTCCAAAAGAGACTGCTTCCTTTTGCTTGAGAAGAGGAGAGGGAAGAGTAAAGAGAACTTTGTCTTGCATCTTGGATACTGGTTCAACCACAGCAAGACAGAACACCAGTGAGAGTTGCGAGGCCATCCCTCCAGGTCCTAGCTCCCAAATGAAATTTCTAGATAGATTCTGGTCCATAAGGGAAGAGCCCATTTCAGACAGGATCAATTACCTGTTGACTAGGGAGCTCTTAGGCCCTGAATACCCAGCATCAATACCTAGGGAGTAAACTGTGGGCCTTGGGTGAGACTCTGAGACTCGCTGGCTTCATGTGAGACTCAGCATATTCCCAGCTGTGGTGGCTATGAGGTGAATTTCTTCTGCTTGAGAAAAGCAGAGGGAAAAGCAGTGAAGACTTTTTCTTGCATGTTAGGTACCAGCTTGGCCACAGGTATAGCACCAAGTTGGGCTCTTGAGGTTTCTTACTCCAGGCCTTGGGTCTTGGACATCCAGAGGGGAGCTTACTGCTATGAAAGCAGAGTCCCAAGTGAGGTAGCATTTACATGCTGACTGGAGATTCCTGGGGTCTGAGGAGGACATGGACTGTAGCATGGCTGTACTCCCTGTGGATCTGTAGTGGTGGTGGCCATGAGGTGAGGCTCCTTTGCCTGTGGAAAGGAGAGGGAAAAGTGGGAAGGACTGCATATTACGGTTTGAGTGCCAGCTCAGCCACAGTGCACTGGTAGAAGGACACCAGGTAGACTTCTAAGGCTTTTGACTGTAGTCCCTGGCTCCCTTACGGCAACTCTGGACCCACTTGGGACCTGGGAAAACTCATCAACCTGAATAGAAGGACGCGAGCTGATTGTAGATCCTCAGGGCCCTGAATAAACACAGGTGATAGCCAAGTTGTGGTTACAGTGGACCTTGGGCAAGACCCAGAGCTATCCTGGCTTCAGGACTGACAGAGCCCAGTCCCAGTGGTGGTGGTCAAGAGCATCTGTGTCAACCCATCCCCAGCTTCATACGTCTCAGTACAAAGAGAGAAACTCCATTTGTTTAGGAGAAAAAACGGTAAGAGAACAAGAGCTTCTGACTGGTAACCCAGATTTTATACAAGACCACCAAGGTGATACCTCTACAAGTCTGCAAAAACCACAGCATTACTGGGCTTGGGATGCCCCCCAGTATGAGTTAGATCACAACATCTAAGTCCTTTCTAATACCTGGAAAGCCTTCCCAAGAAGAACAAGTACAAATAAGCCAGGACTGTGAAAACTGTTAAATACCTAACCCTTCATTGCCCAGACACAGATGAGCATCCACAAGCATCAAGACTATCCAGGAAAACATGACTTCAACAAATGAGCTAAATAAGGCACCAGTGATCAATCCTGGAGAAATATAGATATGTGACCTTTCAGACAGAGAATTCAAAATAGCTGCTTTGAGGAAACTCAAAGAAATTCAAGATAACAGAGAGAAGGAATTCAGAATTCTATCAGATACATGTAACAAATAGAAAAACTAAAAAGAATGAAGTGGAAATTCTGGAACTGAAAAAATTCAATTGACATACCACAGGTAGCATTAGTCTTTTAACAGCAGGATTGATCAAGTACGAAAAAGCATTAGTGAGCTTGAAGACAGGCCATTTGAAAATACACAGTCAGAGGAGACAAAAGAAAAAAAGAAAAAAAAACAATTAAGCACATCTACAGGATCCAGAAAATAGCCTCAAAAGGGTGAATTTAAGAGTTACTGGCATTAAAGAGAAACTAGAGAAAGACCTAAGGGTAGAAAGTTTATCCTAAGGAATAATTACAGAGGATTTTCCAAACCTAGAGAAAGATATTAATGCCCAAGTATAGGGAGATGATAGAATACCAAGCAGATTTAACCCAAATAAGACTACCTCAAGGCATTTAATAATAAAATTTCAAAAGTTAAGGATAAAGAAACGATTCTAAAAATAGCAAAGAAAATGAGATAAATAACATGCAACGGTCTGGCTGCAAACTTTTCGGTGGAAACCTTATAGACCAGGAGAGAGCAGCATGACATACTTAAAGTACTGAAAGAAAAAAATGCTTACCTTAGAATAATAAATACATATTTCAAATATGAAGGAGAAATAAAGAATTTCTCAGATAAATGAAAGCTGAGGTCAAGTTCAGACCTGTCACAGAAGTGTTAGAAGGAGTACGTAAATCAGAAAGGAAGGGATGTTAAGGAGCAATGAGAAATCATCTGAAGGCACAAAACTCACCGCTAAGTGCACAAAAACACAGAATATTATAATGCTGTAACTGTAGTGTATTAACTAGTCTTATCTTAAGTAGAAAGACTAAATGATGAACCAATCAAAAATAACCGTAACAACTTTTCAAGATATAGATAGTACAATAAGATATAAACAAAACAACAAAAAGTTAAAAAGTAGGGGTACAATGTTAAGGTTTAGAGCTTTTATTAGTTTTCTTTTTGCTTGTTTGTTTCTTTATCCAAACAATGCTAAGTTGTTATCAGCTTAAAATAAAGGGTTATAAGACAGTATTTACAAGCCTCATGGCAACCTCAAATCAAAAAAACATACAATGAATACACAAAAAAATAAGAAGCAAGAAATTAAATACTAGAGGAGAAAAAGACTATAAAACAATCAGAAAAAAAATAACAAAATGCCAGGACTACATCCTTACTCATCAATAATAACATTGAATGTAAATGGACTAAACTCAAATCAAAAAACACCAAGTGGCTAAATCGATGAAATAATAAGAACCAGTGATCAATTGCCTACAAGAAACACACTTCACCTGTAAAGATACACATAGCAAGAAAATAAATGGATGGAAAAAGATATTACATGCCAGTAGAAACCAAAACAAAGAGCAATAGTAGTTATACTTTTATCAGACAAAATAGATTTCAAGACAAAACTGTAAGAAGAGACAAATAAGGCCACTATGCAATGATACAGCGGTTAATTCAGCAAGAAAATATAAAAATGTACATATATATTTACCCAACCCTGGAGCACCCATTATCAAATAATAATATCTAATAATAATATTAGATAATATCTAGGCAAAATAGTGCAAAAGTAATGAGAACCTTGAAATGTGACTTAATGTAAGAGACGAGCCTGTAAATGTGAGAAAAGTCTTGGGGTGGAGAGTTTGGAGGATACATGTAGTCAAGGAGTGAAGGTTGATGCTTTGCCTCCAAAGGTGATGCAAATATTAAAGCAAACATTGTTAGAGCTAG